>NC_056453.1:33187531-33337531 GCF_018296145.1 Oncorhynchus tshawytscha
ACACACACACACACACACACACACACACACACACACACACACACACACACACACACACACACACACACACACACACACACACACACACACACACACACACACACACACACACACACACACACACACACACACACACACACACACACACACGTGTGTGTCTGCTGCCTGTATGATCCAATACAATATGTATGTGGCTGTTCTCTCCAGATTTTTAAAATTTTACTAGGCATATAACCCTAAGAATGTGTACTTAGCCAATCATCTACAGGTCGGATACAAGAAGGTTAGGATAGTTTTACAGTAAACGTTACGGTATATAAACTGCAATCCTGCTCTCTTGACCTTATTTGACCTTGGATTGGACTTCTATGCTCATTAAAACCGTAGGAACTGTTCATAACACGGCTGTGTTGTTTGAGGGAGCTGACATTTTAAACAAAGAGTATGTTTTAACGATCTGTAGTTTTGAAATATTCTCGTGCATATTATAGTTCCTCCTGGCAGATGTGTTTGGCTGTTCCACTGCTTCAACAGGGGTTGAGTCTGAGCTTTCTAGTGTGTGTTTCCAAAAGCAGTCCAAGGTCTATTCCTGATGGGGCGGCAGGTAACCTAGTGGTTAGAGTGTTGGACTAGTAACCGAAAGGTTGCTAGAACGAATCCCCGAGCTGACAAGGTAAAAATCTGTCGTTCTGCCCCTGAACAAGGCATTTAACCCACTGTTCCTAGGCTGTCACTGAAAATAAGAATTTGTTCTTAACTGACTAGTTAAATAAAGATAACAAATAAAAAAAACTACGGGAGGTCAGCCTTGACGTCATGGGTTAAAGGTTAGTTAGGATTTGGCTTAATAGACTACGACTGTGTGTGTGTGTAGTCAGAATAATAAGATCAAACACTTTTAGAAATGGGGAGACACATGTTTGTCACATATGTTTCTATGTTTAAAAACCTAGTCTGGTGCCTTACAGAAAGAACAAAGGACAGGAGGAAGACAAAGGGTTGTTAAATTCACAGTATTCCCCCAACCCCCATCCTCTCACTGGTATTCATCCTGCCCAGATTACCCCTAATTACTGACAGCACCAACTACTGACTAACACAATAAATACATACAGTTAAGACACAGAGAAACAGACACGGGATACTGTTAGTTAAGACACAGAGAAACAGAGCCACGGGATACTGTTAGTTAAGACACAGAGAAACAGACACAGGATACTGTTCGTTAAGACACAGAGAAACAGACACAGGATACTGTTAGTTAAGACACAGAGAAACAGACACAGGATACTGTTCGTTAAGACACAGAGAAACAGACACGGGATACTGTTAGTTAAGACACAGAGAAACAGACACGGGATACTGTCAGTTAAGACACAGAGAAACAGACACAGGATACTTTTAGTTAAGACACAGAAACAGAGCAACGAGAGACGGTTAGCTAACATATTTTGGAGTCAGAGACGCCGGGGACTGCCTAGATAGGCTAGCTGCTGGTAATGAGGCTGTAAGGATGTTATATCCGACAGCTCTGTGGATGAATTATCTGGCTGATGCTACCCCCTGAAGATATTACGCTCAGATTATTCAGCCCATGAATTGAGTACCCTCTGGACTTCAGTGTGAAGACAGCACCAACTACTGACTAACACAATAAATACATACAGTTAAGACACAGAGAAACAGACACAGGATACTGTTCGTTAAGACACAGAGAAACAGACACGGGATACTGTCAGTTAAGACACAGAGAAACAGACACAGGATACTGTTCGTTAAGACACAGAGAAACAGACACGGGATACTGTTAGTTAAGACACAGAGAAACAGACACGGGATACTGTCAGTTAAGACACAGAGAAACAGACACAGGATACTGTTCGTTAAGACACAGAGAAACAGACACGGGATACTGTTAGTTAAGACACAGAGAAACAGACACAGGATACTTTTAGTTAAGACACAGAAACAGAGCAACGAGAGACGGTTAGCTAACATATTTTGGAGTCAGAGATTAGGGGACTGCCTAGATAGGCTAGCTGCTGGTAATGAGGCTGTAAGGATGTTATATCCGACAGCTCTGTGGATGAATTATCTGGCTGATGCTACCCCCTGAAGATATTACGCTCAGATTATTCAGCCCATGAATTGAGTACCCTCTGGACTTCAGTGTGAAGACAGCACCAACTACTGACTAACACAATAAATACATACAGTTAAGACACAGAGAAACAGACACGGGATACTGTTATAAGACACAGAGAAACAGAGCCACGGGATACTGTTAGTTAAGACACAGAGAAACAGACACGGGATACTGTTAGTTAAGACACAGAGAAACAGACACGGGATACTGTCAGTTAAGACACAGAGAAACAGACACAGGATACTGTTCGTTAAGACACAGAGAAACAGACACGGGATACTGTTAGTTAAGACACAGAGAAACAGACACAGGATACTTTTAGTTAAGACACAGAAACAGAGCAACGAGAGACGGTTAGCTAACATATTTTGGAGTCAGAGACGCCGGGGGACTGCCTAGATAGGCTAGCTGCTGGTAATGAGGCTGTAAGGATGTTATATCCGACAGCTCTGTGGATGAATTATCTGGCTGATGCTACCCCCTGAAGATATTACGCTCAGATTATTCAGCCCATGAATTGAGTACCCTCTGGACTTCAGTGTGAAGACAGCACCAACTACTGACTAACACAATAAATACATACAGTTAAGACACAGAGAAACAGACACGGGATACTGTTAGTTAAGACACAGAGAAACAGACACAGGATACTGTTCGTTAAGACACAGAGAAACAGACACGGGATACTGTTAGTTAAGACACAGAGAAACAGACACGGGATACTGTCAGTTAAGACACAGAGAAACAGACACAGGATACTGTTCGTTAAGACACAGAGAAACAGACACGGGATACTGTTAGTTAAGACACAGAGAAACAGACACAGGATACTTTTAGTTAAGACACAGAAACAGAGCAACGAGAGACGGTTAGCTAACATATTTTGGAGTCAGAGACGCCGGGGGACTGCCTAGATAGGCTAGCTGCTGGTAATGAGGCTGTAAGGATGTTATATCCGACAGCTCTGTGGATGAATTATCTGGCTGATGCTACCCCCTGAAGATATTACGCTCAGATTATTCAGCCCATGAATTGAGTACCCTCTGGACTTCAGTGTGAAGGCTTCGTAGTACGGTAATATTAGAACACAACGCGGATTAGAGAATCACCAGACTCTCATATATACATGAAGGCCTCCATTACAGTATAGAGCATGATGCACTGACGCTTTGGTGCCATACTGATCAGCCACTGTATGTGCCTACTGTACAGTATAATGATGTCAAATGAAGTGAACTTGATAGAGAAGGTTAATAGAGGAGATGTCTTGCCTTCTTTCCACTCCCCGTGGTACTCCTCCCCCGTGGTGTAGGTGAACGACCCTCTCGTCAGAGTCATGGCTCCTCCGCTCTGCACACACACACTGTCTTAACGTAACCCTGACATTAGTGTGACCTCAGAGGTACAGTATGTTAAAGTCAAGGGGAGAGAGGGCTGGGGAGAGGAGGGGAGGGAGGGACAGTGAGATTAAGGGATGGGGAGAGATTGAAGGATGGGCAAAGGAGGCTGGGGAAAGACGAATGGAGAGATGTGAGACAAATGGATAGGCTGAGGTCGAGGGAGAGGATGGGCAGAAGACAAGGATGGGGAGAGAGAGAGAAGGGACGAGGTAGGCATGGGGGCAGAGGACAGGTGCTGAGTCCAGAGGCACAGCAGGAAAGACAAAAGATCAATAGCTCTTCAGAGACTGTACTATCAAGTGAAGTGTGCACAGTTGAGGTGGGCTAGCTAGTCTATGGACAGTGCATCACAAAAATCTAAAGCAGTGGCCTCTACTGGACTCTGAATGGTTTCTACACACACAAAGGAAAAGGGGAATATGTGTGAGAAAAAGGATTGGCAAAGCTTCCCTTCATTTTCAATCATTTCTTATCAACTTGCAGCAGGAATATAACCTAATCAGTCAGAGAACTTGATAAGGTAAGCTATTCGCTGCCACATTGGCATGTGAGACAAATGCTGCCAATGATGTAATTCAAGTATGAACCCGTTGACACTGGATGAGTAATAAATTATTCAAAGACTCGTCTATATGTAAATCAGGCTACAGTGACACCGCTCTCCCAATGCAGCTATATTCTCACCTGTAAAACACCTAGTTGAGCAATCCTAGGTGATCACACGTCTGCCTTCATACATGTTGTCAACATTCTGATTATTATTTCGCCGGTGTATCGTCTATCATGTCTGTATATTACAGTAGCTACTGTAGCTACTGTAGCTACAGTAACTGAGCCAATTTGGACAAATCCTGAACTGCATTCTATTGACAGTGTACATAGCCTACAATCAAATAACCAAACGGCTTACCTGTGCGCTACCTTCTCTGTCTCTGGAGCATTGGAATCCACCTTTACGACATTAGCGAGTTGATTTGACGATTAGAGAGCAGAAGCACATATCGACTAGTGGACATTATAAGCCTGCCGCTATAAGCTTCAGTGTTCCTGACGCGGACCGTATGGCATCACTGCGCGCTCACATAGCCGTGCTGTTTCATTGCAGGGTTTAGGCTGCCGCTCATTTAAACCCTGTTCTCATTGGTTTGATGTGTTACAGCAGTGGTTCCCAGACTGTGGGGCACGCCCCCTGGGGTGGGCAGGGGGGGGTGTGTGTGGGGGGGGCTCGGCCGGGGCCGCGAGGGGTAGGCGGGGGGGGCGCGGATTCCATATACACACAGTGCCTTCTGAAAGTATTCAGACCCCTTGACTTTTTCCACATGTTATTACCTTACAGCCTTGTTCTAAAATGGATTAAATAAAAACAAATCCTCAGCAATCTACACACAATCTGCAGAGAAGAATGGGAGAAAATCCCCAAATGCAGGTGTGCCAAGCTTGTAGCATCATACCCAAGAAGACTCAAGGCTATAATCGCTGCCTAAGATAATACAACAAAGTACTGAGTAATACTTACAGTATGTAAATGTGATATTTACTTATGTCATGTTTTAAAAATGTGCAAACATTTCAAAAATCTGTTTCTGCTTTGTCATTATGGAGTATTAAACAATTGAATCTGTTTTAGAAAAATGCTGAAACCTAACAAATGTGGGAAAAGTCAAGGGGTCAGAATACTTTCCGAATGCACTATATACGTATATTCAAAAGTATGTGGACACCACTTCAAATTAGTGCATTTGGCTATTTCAGCCACACAAGTTGCTGACAGGTGTATAAAATCGGAACAACTGAGTGCTGAAGCATGTAGCGCATAAAAATAGTCTGCAATCCATTGCAACAATATTCCAAAATGCCTCTGGAAGCAACGTCAAGCACAAGAACAGTTAGCCTGGAGCTTCATGAAATGGGTTTACATGGCCGAGCAGCCGCCCACAAGCCTAAGATCACGATGAACAATTCCAAGCGTCAGGTGGAGTGGAGTAAAGCTCGCTGCTTTTGAATTCTGGAGCAGTGGAAACAAGTTCTCTGGAGTGATGAATCACGCTTCACCATCTGGAAGTCCGATGAACTAATCTGGGTTTGGTGAATGCCTGGAGAACGGTACTTGCCCCAATGCATAGTGTCAACTGTAAAGTTTGGTGGATGAGGAATGATGGTCTGGGGCTGTTTTTCATGGCTTGGGCTAGGCGTTTGTGGCAACAGTTTGGGGAAGGCCCTTGCCTGTGTCAGCATGACAATTCCCGTGCACAAAGCTAGGTCCATATGCAGAAATGGTTTGACGAGATCGGTGTGGAAGAACTTGACTGGCCTTCACAGAGCACTGAAATAAACAACATCGAACACCTTAGGGATGAATTGGAACGCCGACTTCAAGCCAGGCCTAATCGCCCAACATCAGTGCCGACCTCACTAATGCTCTTGGGGCTGAATGGATGCAAGTCCCCCCAGCAATTTTTAAATATCTAGTGGAAAGCCTTCCCAGAGTGTGGAGGCTGTTATAGCACCAAAGGGGGCACCAACTCCATATTAATGGCCATGATTTTGGATTGAGATTTTCAACGAGCAGTTGTCCACATACTTTTGGTCATGTAGTGTACAAGATAAATATAGTGTGAGTAACACAAACACTACAACAAAATATGGGTTAAAAAAAAACCTGACTAAAAAATGTTACCTGACATTTCTGACAAGTTGTAAATAGCTCTCACACTTTAGACATGGACAAATTTATAGAATTAAAGATTTGGCATGGGTCCTGAGATCCTCAAAAGGTTCTACAGCTGCTACATCGAGAGCATCCTGACCGGTTGCACCACTGCCTGGTACGGCAATTGCTCGGCCTCCGACCGCAAGGCACTTCAGAGGGTAGTGCGTACGGCCCAGTACATCACTGGGGCAAAGCTGCCTGCCATCCAGGACCTCTACACCAGGCAGTGTCAGAAGAAGGCCCTGAAAATTGTCAAAGACCCCAGCTATCCCAGGTCATAGACTGTTCTCTCTACTACCGCATGGCAAGCGGTGCTGGAGTGCCAAGTCTAGGACAAAAAGGCTTCTCAACAGTTTTTACCCCCAAGCCATAAGACTCCTGAACAGGTAACCAAATGGTTACCCGGACTATTTGCATTGTGTGCCCCCCAACCCCTCTTTTACGCTGCTGCTACTCTCTGTTTATCTTATATGCATAGTCACTTTAACTATACATTCATGTATATACTACATCAATTGGCCCGACCAACCAGTGCTCCTGCACATTGGCTAACCGGGCTATCTGCATTGTGTCCCACCACCCGCCAACCCCTCTTTTTACGCTACTGCTACTCTCTGTTCATCATATATGCATAGTCACTTTAACCATACTCACATGTACATACTACCTCAATAAGCCTGACTAACTGGTGTCTGTATAGAGCCTTGCTACTCTTATTTCACATGTTTTTTTACTGTTGTTTTATTTCTTTACTTACCTACACACACACACACACACACACACACACACACACGCACGCACGCACGCACGCACGCACGCACGCACGCACGCACGCACGCACACACACACACGCGCACGCACGCACGCACACACACACACACACACACACACACACACACAGAGAGACACACACAGACACACACACACATACTTTTTTTCTCCGCACTATTGGTTAGAGCCTGTAAGTAAGCATTTCACTGTTGTATTCGGTGCACAACAAATAAACTTTGATTTGATTTGAATTGCAAGAAAATTTGCTTCAAAACTGCTAAAATGTCTCTCCGCCAACAAGAGAGGTGTGAACAGTTTGTGCCATGAACAATGCTTTTTCCCATAGATATAGATGTGGTGCGCACGCAGGGTGGGAGGGTGGGGGGCGGAATGTTCCCCAATGCAATAAGGGGGCCCAGAGTGAAACAGTTTGGGAACCGCTGTGTTACAGCACTCTGGCAGACATGGTTCAATGGGGCAGTGAATTAGTGCTGCATTTTAAAGGTCCTATTTTAATTACTAGCTCAAATATGTAGAGGCACAATATTTTTGAATAAGTAATTAGCCTAATTGAATAGGCAAAAATGTATAGCAGTCGTTAATTATTTTAATGGTTTTAATGGTGTTCTAATTGACAGGCCTTACAATAGTACAGTTATTGCATTTTAAAACATACATTTGTCAACTTGTATTTGTAAAAAAATAAAGAAAGTAAATGCATGTTTTTTCAAAAGGCAAAGGCTACTTATTATTCTGTAGTCCACAGCTAAATGAATCTTAGAAAGCAAAGTCAGGCTTTAGTGGTTAGAGCGTTGGACTAGTAACCGGAAGGTTGCTGGATTGAATCCCCGAGCTAACAAGGTAAAAATCTGTCATGCTGCCCCTGAGCAAGGCAGTTAACTAACCCACTACACCCCGGCCCCGAAGATGTGGTTGTCAATTATGGCAGCCCCCCACACCTTTCTGATTCAGAGGGGTTGGGTTAAATGCGGAAGACACATTTCAGTTGAATGCATTCAGTTGGAGAACCGACTAGGTATCCCAATTTTCATTTATATACAAGATAAAAACATAATTAATGTTAATATCTGAGGCTTCCGTGCGGCGTAGCGGTCTAAGGCACTACAGACCCTGGTTCGATTCCAGGCGGTATCACAACCGGGTTAGGGTTAGGGTTTGGCCAGGGTAGGCCATCATTGTAAATAGTAATTTTTAACTGACTTGCCTAGTTAAATAAAGGTTAAATATATATATTTTTAAATAGATGTGAACTTGTAGGGTGCGACAGCGCAAATGAGCTTTGACAGCAGTTTAGTGCGCACTCGGTAGAGCGCCTATTCTTCATTGCGTGCGCGCTCATCTTAATGTTAGCGCTTCCTCTCTGCCAACGCGCGCGTTCCCGAGAGTGCTCGGTAGAAAATGGCGAGTCTGTGCAAGAGGCAGCAATGTACGATCGAGAGGCGAGGCTTTCGGCAGGATCTTGATTCGTGGCGGCATAAACTCATTCATTGTGTAGGTAAGGATGTTCAGAAATGCACGCCGAAGCGACAGGCGGGTTTTCAGGTACCAATTTCTGTAATTGTTCATTTCTTCGCTATTTACGTTGTGCAAATTCGGGCTGTGACCATCAGGGGCAACACAGAGCGACTTTTTGTTTTGTCTTCAACTGTTCTATTTCCTCTCGACAGTCACTGTTGAGCGCAATGTAATATTGTTTACATCGGAATGTAATTACACGGCTCTCTGTATTATACGTTTACTATTTATTAATGCATTTGTATCTATCTGTTATCTGCGTATTTGTGGTTTTATCTGTAGTTTATAATTTGTTTAAAGGGCACTGTTAGTTGTAGAGGGAGTGTCAAACCGAGCAGGAATGAATCCTCGACCAATGAGCGCAGATTCCGTTTCATTGAGATGCGCGCTCCCGCGTTATTTTACTGTATTTTGGTTGGGGGAGGGCGATGCTCGGGGGTCAACGAGCTTTCTTCCAAATCAGCTTTCGGTAGCGCGCATTGCTACAATGAGGAAGTAAGGTTCGACCCTCTGATAGGGTGGAATTTGCTCCTTGGAAACAAAGCCAGTCAGGCAGCACTTTTTGGCTCTACTAAATCCTTATTTCCTGCATTGTTTGTCAACATTATGTGCATTCTACTCCGCTAGTCTGAAACTGACTTGCAACACCTCTTGATCAGTGTGTTCTTGCTCCAATAAGTGGGATTAGTTGTTTTGGCATTGAATCAACCTTACCTGTAATTACCTACTAATCTGGGGTGTATTCATTATGCAGATTCTATTGCGAAACGTTTCTTTAACATTAGCAAACGGAAGGAAACTGGGAGGGGCCTGCATTTGTCCAAAATAAACTTGTTTTACTTGTTTGGACTAATGATTACACCTCAGGTTACTATTAGAATTCCCTAAACTTTGTGTGTGTTCTGTGGAAATAACCAGGCCCAATTTCTCAGTGACACTCCCCTACTTACAGAAGGAGTTAAACATACTGGCCAAGGAATTGCAACAATTTGTGCCTCTACTTGGGAAGTGGGTCAAATGTTTGTTTTAGTTTTGTTTCACTCTGCTGTTCTTGTACAGTGCATTTGGCCAAGCTGGAGTTCAGCATGCACGAAACGGGATAAAATATTTTGAACATAATAACATGTGCAGCTTTTAGTATGTAATGCTTTGGGGGGGAAATGCAGGTAGGTTACCTCTTCTGTTTAAAAAACAACAACATTTATCCTTGTTTCGTCACATGCTTACTGAAGACCACCCAGACCTCCGTTGTCTACTTAAAGCTTCAATATATAACTTTTTGGGCGACCTGTCCAAATTCATATAAATATTAGTTATAGATCTGTCATTCTCATTCAAATGAAGTCTAAGAAGCGGTTGGTCTGTTTTTATGTGCACTAGTTCTATGCTTCCTGTTAAGTTTAGTTTTTGTGTTTTTTACGTTCTGTACACAACCAAAAATGTTGTATTTTCAGCTGATGGAAAATGTATTTCACAGCAGTTTAGATGGTACAATGATTCTCTACACTGTACTTGCTTGTTTTGTCACACAAACTGAAATTAGGTGACCTATTCTAATTTTAGCAACCATAAAATGGTGGAGCGATTTCTGTGTAGTGCATCTTTAATGCAGTGAAAGAGGGGGAGGGGGTGAAAGAGAAACCTAAACAAAGGTAAATCTCTCTGTCCATTGCTCCAGGCCAAGTCAGCCCCTGTGGTCAGCCTTCCATCCTTGACTCACAACTTTCCTGTTGTTCCCCTGCTGCTATGCTACAGTATGGAGGCCTGGGGAGCAGACATCATAACATCCCCTATTATTACCTGAAGTCAAGACAACACAATGTTTTTGGTGGAGGAACAAGAGTAGCACCACCGCCCTGCTCAAACTGAAATTGACATTTTGTTCCTTGTTGTGTGTTTTCATGTGAACACTAAAGTAATGCAGAGGAGAGTGATTGTCCAATAGAACAGCAGAACTATTATGTCTCTGTGTCTACCAGCCTCCGTATGCAAAGTGTGTCTTCACTGTACATGAATCCTCTGTCTTGTTTTGGCAATGTTTTGCATTCCAAATGGTTTGGAGTAGCCTAACAAGAACCATGAATGCCAGTGAAACACGGAAGTCCAGATTCTATGGTGGAGAAAAAGTCAATTGGAGGGGGGTCATACCAATTTCAAATGGGAACTGAACTGACTTATTTTACTGCTGGGAGCGGGGTAACACATTGCTGTGAATTAGGCTAGATGTGGCACTCACATAGGCTAGTTGAAATCACTCTTCACTGCACCGCCCCAACCCAGAGCTGTAGTGGTCGAGGCAGGTAGCCTAGCTCTAAAATCCCACCAGTATTGGGTTGTAGCCTAGTTCTCTATCTCTGTGTTAATTTTGAGGGTTCTGGGTTATAGTGCAGTGCTTATTTTGTCTCTCCTTGTCACAGACGGAGTCGAAAGTTTTCCTCAAAGCAACAGTCTCGTAGTACCAACATGTAGCTTTCAGCTGAAGCCATGGCTAGTCCTAATTCTTTAGGATTCCCTTTTGAAGAGGAGTGTATTATGGCTAGGGGCTTCAGGGCTAGGTGGAGAACCCCACCCTGCCTAAATAATAGTAGGGGACACACAACACTGTTGTGTTTCCCCGTCTCCAAACAAAGTCATGGCTGGCGGTTAGAAACCTTTCGTGGATGTGCTTCTCTGAGCCTGTTCTGAGAGGTAGACTAGCTTAGCTCCTTCATCCTAATGACGTTGGTTATTTTCTACAGAAGCCCTTGGTGTGGCCCGGGCCTGTGTTATTACACAGGGATGTGCTTAGACAAACAGTGCACAGGCTCTACATATTTACACGAGTGAAAATGTGTTCCATTTGACAGTAGATTATAGTTGACAACATGGTTGAAAACACAACGGCTATACGGTTTATCTTTATGTCTTTAATACACACTGCTTATATCAGTACTTCATCCATAGTTATGTAGCCAAGCGCAATTGGCAGAATTCTTTCAGAATTCCATTTCTGGAACAGACAAAGCCTTCAGCACACATCCCTGCTAAAGCCTTTTCTTAATGAAAGGCAGAATCCCCCTCCTTACCCACCAATCATTCTTATTAGAACAATTCTATTTCAAAAGAAAGGGAATGATGCACTTGTCATCTCTTTTACAGGTAGCCTACATTGTATGTTGTTGGGCTGTTTTGTATCATTTAGCACTGGGGGATTCAACCGGGGGTCCTCTAGGGATCTGCAAAACTATAATTTGAAAAAAAAGTTACTCACTGGAGTATCTGACCGAGGCTTTGAAAAAGCAAATGTGAATTAGCTATCAGTTTGGCAAGTGCCTCTGGCTGCTGGTAAGCTTTCTTGACTTGAACATTTTTGTTTTTGACAACACATGGCTGACCTTTGTTTAACTGCTCTGTTCTTAGTGAAAATGTGTTTGGCGTTTTCTAGCTAATAGGTGATGTTAGAGTTTAAACTTCCTCTTCCAATTTATAATGTGGGGAGTTATCTCCCAAATCGATTCACTGGAATATTATTCAAATACATTTCCTGAAAATTAATACAATTTAAAAAGACTCAGTGTAGGTTGGATGCCTATTGGATACAGCCTCATGTCAGCATCGGTTTGGACATGAGGGAGGCGCCAGAAAATGTAGCCAAACTTTGAGGAGACTTAATTACATAAATATAGGGTAATATATTAATAATACTTAATTCATTTCCAAAGGCTTGATTCTGTCGACATACTCATACATGGCTTGTTTAGGTCAAATGGTTACAAGAAGGACAGTGCCTGATGCGCGCCGCACATAACCCACCTTGAATCTGAGCAGAGGCGCTCAAGATTTTTTAAATGATTTAACCATGAACTTAATTGTTTAAGACATGGACATTATGTCATTTTTATGAAGCATGTCTTACCTTGTTTCAAAGTAGCCAAAATACAACTAAATGTTGAGGGAATTATTTTAGAAACACTTAATGTCATTGAAACCAGCATTTTTCTCATTCTATTGGTTTTCAAGACAATATTATTGCGTTGTCCAGCAGCCAAAGGTGTAATCATAGTCATAATTAGTAACCCATGCTAGGTGATGCATCTTTTTCTTCATTTCTAATGGATATGCAGGGCACTTTTTGAGAACCGTCTTTTCACACTTTATTGCATTATGGAACATTTGCATTAACAGGCTTTTGCGCATTGTTGAGCTTATAATATGAAGAAATCCAACGTTATCAACATTTGAAGGTAAGCGGGACAGTCCCAGAACTGACCCAGTCTGTTTTGAACCGTAGACAAAATAAAAGTGATCTTCCCAGGGACGAAGAGACAACAGAAAACACTCATTTTGAGCCCTGGAGGGAATTACTTTAGTATTTGGTTGTAATTGTAACGTTGCAATATTTTATAGGTTAGGAAGGGTTGGCCAAACATCCTCCAGGAGAACCTTAAAGGGGCAGTGGTGTATTTTGAGACAGGCTTTTATTTTGTAAAGTGGTTCCTTGCATCAGCCAACAATGATGTACATATCTTTAAAAAACATTTTTGTATATACACACAAGTGAGTTGAGCATTTGTCAAAGAATCTGACCTACTTGTCCAAAGGACAAGTGGCAAAAAAAAAAAAAGTCAAGCCTTGATGTGAAAGCTATTTTCTAATGTACGTTGTTGGTCGCCGGTTATCAGGGAGGGGTCCCTGGGCAAAAAAATGGTTGAAGACCCCTTTTTATTTAGCACATCTATGTTTGGGATTAAATTAATGATTTTTTTCCTAGCATAGATTAAACCATGTCTTCTAATTGGTAGACTAATAATCTTGATTTGGTGCATGGCCTCATTGTAACGGCCGTAGGCTATGCCATAGGTCAGGTAGTCTTTACAGAGCGATGCACCAAAACACCAACATACTTTATCACATGGCCTTTTAATTGGTTTTACATAGAGACGTACATATGTGCATAGGCTTTAGTCTCTGTAGGTTATTTTAAGAGCAGCATAACACTATTGGGCTGTTAGGTCACATTAGGTTTAGGATGGATTAGTTGAGCGTGTATTTGTTTCCCCTCCCAGAATGCTGTAACCCTTGCCATTTTCAATACGGTTACTGACGCATTACGGTGCATAGGTAACTACGCATTGATTTTGACACCTATTGTTCCATCTCTACAGGACAGCACCCTATAAGATATGTTGAATGTCCTGTAGAATTTGGCTGACCCCATTTTAGTCGACTGGTCAATGGTTTGGTCGACTGAGATTTCTTTTGTCGAGCAATCACACATTTATTTTTCTTTGGTGCACAAGACACCTGTCTGATTGGCGCCGGTCTTAGTGGTGTAATCCATTGTAGAGGCCACGGGGATGGCACAGTGATACTTAAATTGTATATGATTATATTATGTAAAAATAATGCTGCAACAGTAATAAATCATTATTTTATATCATGCACTTTCTCCCACTTTGGATTCTGGTCGCTGTCCGCGGTTCTGAAATAGTCTTCAGTACGCTGTAGAATTTACACCTTTCCCTATGTTGCTATGTGCATAGTAGCAAAGTTAAGCAGCATATTGGGATTGAGAACAATGTGGTGGAGGCAGCAGAGACGACGCAGCAGCCCTTACCTTACCTTAGCCTAATTCTCTAACAAAATTGACGAGAGCGGAAACCCCAACTTAATTGGGTCTATAATCAATAGCCTAACTGTTAAATGTGCCTGGCTTTATAAATCATCTCTCTCTATATATATATATATCTTTATCTACAGAAATAAGACATCCTGCTTCTGTTGCCTATTTGTTTTAATAGCCTACTGATCTTGTGTAATCTAACAGCGCCTGTTTGTCACAAATGCACGCAACTCTCGTTCCTATATCCTCCTTTTTCTTGATCTCATTTTGATTACAATTATGATCATCACTATAATAATAAGTAATGTCATTAGTAGGCTTAGTATAGAAACCTTGTGTAACCACCGTCGAGCTGTAGGACTAAGAGCACATCCTGTTTAGTCTTAATACCCTAACTTAGGCCTATATTTCTATATTGAGATATATTTCTACATTGATTTCATTCATTCATGCTATCACACAGCATACAAGATATTCATGATTTGAAATGCAATCAAGCATTTTTGTTTTAAAATTAAATAACCAAGGGAACTTTTAATATTTAGCCTAAACAGTAAATAAACCAGATTTCACAAATGCATGCGACTGTTTTTAATCTCATTTTTATTCTCATTGGAGCAGAGTACACTTATTTATTGAGAGTTCTTTACTGTTCCAAATGGTCAGAAAAAATAATATTGTAATCTTATAGTAACTGTTTTGCCCACATAATACTCATACAATGCTTGCTCTGATAAACCACCTTTTTCTTGATCTCTAGTAAGTTGTAGAAACTACTAATCTTTCCCTCCTGAGCAACCAGTAAACATTTGCCTGTTTTCAAGTTTATTTTTCATGTCCTCTGCATCCATTTTGTTGTCGACATTGCTGTGATCGGAGTTTGTTATAACCAATTTGTTGACGTGATTATGATAGGCCATATTGATCATATGCATGCAATGCTTATGTTTCCTGTAAAGAGAGCAAGGGTTGAGGGGAATGTTTTTCCTAAACACATTTGGGATTTCTGGTAACAGAACTTTTCAGTCAAACAAGAAACTATATGACTGAAATTAAGTTGCAGCTTCAGCACAGACAGCGCAACAAACACTTGCTTCGCTATGGTGCTTTTTTGCTGCAGTAGGGTGGAGAGCGAGACAACGTGCGCTTGTCACACAGGAACTCCCAATTTATTTTGTGACCATCGGGCTCATTGACCAGGTCTTAATTGGGGTTGCACATTTTGGGGAATATTCAGAGGTGGAAACTTTATGTGGGAATATATCGGTATTAACGGAAATATATGCAAATTAATATGAATGCAATTTAAATGTAGATGTTTTTTTTACTATATATTTACTATATCAAATGGAGACAAACATTAAACCTTTTTACCTTATCATAAGTAGACATAATTGCAAATTGATTAAATCCTTCCAATCGAAAAAAACATAATTCAGTTACGAATTGAACTTTAATTGAGTCTGCTTCACATGGGATGATTTCATTGAACATCAAAAGAAAGGGAATATTGAATGATCCATCACATCTCCCAAAAACCTTTTCAACATAGTCTAGAAACTATCATTTTACAGATGTAAGGCTTTGGTTGTCTTCCTCTCAGGCTTCCATGTCTTCTCCCAGGACCTCAATGTCCACCTCTTGAACATCAGACTCTGAGGCCTCATCTTCACTGTCACTGTCCAACCATGATGAGGATGGCTCATTGTCAGGCTCAAAAAGTCTCAAATTTGCCCGGATGGCTACACATTTTTCAACCCTTGTACTGGTCAGCCTGTTGCGTTCTTTGGTGTGTGTGTTCCCAAACAAGGACCAGTTGCACTCTGATGCAGCTGATGTTGGTGGGATTTGGAGGATGATGGAGGCAACAGGGGAAAGACCCTCAGATCCACAAAGTCACTTCCACTGGCTGATGAGATATGTTGGCTCGACTGCCATATTGCATCACCATCCCAAAGCCCTTGCTTGGAAGTGTACTTCGCCAGACTGCCAAGAACCTTGCCCTCATCCAGGCCAAGGTGGCGAGACACGATAGTGATAACACCATAGGCCTGGTTGATCTCTGCACCAGACAGGATGCTCTTGCCCGCATACTTGGGGTCCAACATGTACGCTGCGGCGTGTTTGGGCTACAGGCACAAGTCTTCACGCTTTTTATGTATTTCAGAACTGCAGTTTCCACTGCTTGGAGCGACAGTGAAGTGGGCAGGGCAGTATGGATTTCTTCTCTTACATCTGCAAGCAGAGTCTGAACATCAGACAGGATGGCATTGTCTCCCTCAATCCGTGCAATGGCTACTGCTATAGGTTTCAGGCTGCTTACCACTCTCTCCCAAAATGCATCATCCAGGAGGATCCCTTTGACGGGGCTGTCCATATCGGCAGATTGTGATATGGCCATTTCTTGGAGAGACTCCTTCCCCTTCAGAAGACTTGTCAAACATGATGACAACCACCCCAAGGGTTGTTGCTGGGCAGCTTCAATGTGGTGCTCTTTTTCTTTTCACGATGAGGTAAATTGTTGCTGTAACTTGATCACCCTTCACATACCTTACCATTTCCTTGGCTTTCTTGTAGATTGTATCCATTGTTTTCAGTGCCATGATGTCCTTGAGGAGCTGATTCAATGTATGAGCATCACAGCCAATGGGTGTGAGGGTAGGACTCCTCCACTTTAGACCAAGCAGCCTTCATGTTCGCAGCATTGTCTGTCACCAGTGCAAATACCTTCTGTGGTCCAAGGTCATTGATGACTACCTTCAGCTCATCTGCAATGTAGAGACCGGTGTGTCTCTTGTCCCTTGTCTGTGCTCTTGTAGAATAATGGTTGAGGGGTGGAGATGATGTAGTTAGTTAGTTCCTTGCATACGAACAATTGACCACCATCAGAGATGATTGCAATACAGTCTGCTTTCTCTATGATTTGCTTGATCTTCACTTGAACTCTGCATCCAGCAAATGAGTAGACAAAGCATGTCTGGTTGGAGGGGTGTATGCTGGGTGAAGAACATTCAGACATCTCTTCCAATACACATTTCCTGTGAGCATCAGAGGTGAGCCAGTTTCATACACAGCTCGAGCAAGACATTCATCAGCATTTCTGACTACATTCCTCCATTGAGTCAAAAATACTTCTGATTCCAGGAGGACCATGAGCTGTTGCTATTGATAAAGTGTCTGATTCATAATTTTCACCTCGAATAGATGTTGAGTGACCTTTGTCAGAGGTTGTTTGTTGTGAACGCTGAGGGAACGTTATTCACTTGGCCAGAGGATTCTGCATCTTTGTTGCGTTTTTCACATGATTTGGCTCAATATTTGCAAATGTATACATATTTTCCTTCTACATTAGCTGCAGTGAAATGTCTCCACACATCAAATAGTGCCCATGCCATATTCCTGTAAATATTAGAAAATAATTAGAAAAAAAACAGCCCAAATACAATTCCATATGCAGTTAGATTAAACAACACCTTTGTAAGAAGTGTTTTTGAAATTAAACATGTATGGAAACAAGTGTATTAACACTCATCAGTTAGCAGGCTCAAGCAAGTTGAAACCCACATTGTAGCAAAAACTAACTAGCAGAAATTGTTAGAAATTATTTTAACACACCTAAGCTGCTATTTACTAGTTAACAAAAAATCATGAATGTCATATATTCACCCCACACAGTATTGTAATCAAAACTTACCATAAAGCATGTAGTCCTTGGCTCAGACAGTGTAGTAGTGTGGGCTCAATAGCATCTCATTAGTGTGCATGATCTTGAGAATCAGCTGTATATGTGATGGAAGAATGCACTCTGCATGCAGAGGGTTGCAATTCCATTGAATTGGGGAAAGTTTAACCAAAATATGCCACAAGACCTAGAATTGCCTTCTGTGTATCCCACAAAAAAAGTTCACTGTTATAAGCTAACTTTTTTGATGAATTTAAGCAATATTCCTGGGCTTAACTTCCCATGGAAAATTTCCTGAAAAAATCAGGAAATTTACAGAAACGTTTCTGACCCTTTGCAACCCTAGTCTTAATTATTTTATCAAATAGTGTGCTTAAAGCATCAGACAAGCTCAGTGCATATGTAGTGGATTTTATTCAAACACAGGGTGTGTTTGTCTGTATATAGAAAAATACTATCAACCAATTTTGTTGTTGTCTGACATCCCTAATAAATATGAATGTTTAGGCTAATACATGTGTATTTGCTACACGATTAGGCTGTTTTCGGGTCAGAGAACTATAGCATAGGCTAGCCCTGTGTACTTGGCTATAGTCTGCTCTGATTCTGATGCATTAAGCCTTGCTCTAGCATTTCCTTTTTGCTGTGCAGTGGAGGCTCCTCAGAGGAAGGCGTGGACCATCCTCCTCAGTGAATTTCTTAATTAAAATAGTAAAACATTTAAAAAAGGAATCCTTTTTAGATAAAAACTATACTAAATATTATCACGTCACCAAATAACTGATTAAAACACACTTTTGCAAAGAAGCTCTACAGTAGAGTAGAGGGTAGGGTAGCACCATGGTGTTGTCGGAGGACAGCTAGCATCCGTCCTCCTCTGGGGTACATTGACTTCAAAACAAAACATAAAAGGCTCATGTTTCTCACCCCCTTCCATAGACTTGCACAGTAATTATGACAACTTCCAGAGGATGTCCTCCAGCCTCTTGCAGCATGGACTGACATGTTGTCCACCCAATTAAAGGATCAGGTAATTAATCTAGTACTGAAAGCATAAACTACAGCTAGCTAACTAGCTAGCACTGCAGTGCACAACACGGTGAGTAGTTGACTCAAAGAGAGAGAGAAACAATCATTTTGACCAAATTAATTTCTTCCAAAATGAAGAAGCAAGAGAGAGAATTTGGATTTCTTTCAATTTCATTTACTTAGCTAGAAAATGCAGCTAGCTAGTTTAGCCTATTTAAACACCCTGCTCAAACACAGATTGCTATGTTAGCTTGCTGGCCATGACTTTCCAACACGGCACTGGAACTCTTCCAAGTCAAGGGAAGCTTTTGTTATTACTAATTTATTGCCACCGGGCCCGTCGGTGTAACTTCTTACTGACTGTACACTAACGTTACTGCATGATTGTAGCAGGTTTACTTAAGCAATAAGGCCTGAGGAGGTGAAATATGTGTCCAATATACAACGGCTGATGTTATGCGCCACGCTGAGTGCCTGGATACAGACCTTGGCCGTGGTATATTCGCCATATACCACAAACCCCAAAGGTGCCTTATTGATGTTATAAACTGGTTACCAACGTAAATAGAGCAGTAAAACTAAATGTTTTGTCATACCTGTGGTATACCATCTGATATACCATGACTTTCAGCCAATCAGAATTCAGGGTGCAAACCACCCAGTTTATAATAATGTGTTAGTTCTATTAGCTATGTTCACTATGATGTTACTTTAGCTGATATGGTGACAACGATGTAGGAGTGTGTAGCAGTGATATGGTTTGGCTTGGAAAGGTTTTTTCAGCTGGTCACATACAGCTGATGTGTTGTGCCTTGAAGTCCACAATCGAAAGGGAAGAGAAGGAATACAACGTGGCTGTTATGAATGTGAACTGTGTTTACGTGATCAGGGGTGTATTCATTCCGCCGCTTCTGTTTACTCTTCTTAAACGGAAGCAAACGGAACAAAATGAGGATAAACATACCTGAATTTGTTCTATATAAACTCTTGTTTGAAACTGTTGGACTAATGATTACACCCTATATCAGCTAGATGTAGGCAAGAGTGTGCAAGGCGGAATTGAAGGTCAATGTCTGTCACCTCATCATTTGTCTTTTGACCTGTGTGCACCTACTATGAATGAAAGTTTACAGCGGCTAGGTCGTAGCAACCTCATGAAAGTTTGAGTATCGTAGTAGCCTAAACCTATCAATGTTACATTGAACTGGGTGAATGGAATATGAATGACAGTCATCCAACATGCTGTAATAGAAATAAGACAATGCTCATGTAGGGAAGTGACACTGACCACCGCTGTGTGTGTGTGTGTGTGTGTGTGTGTGTGTGTGTGTGTGTGTGTGTGTGTGTGTGTGTGTGTGTGTGTGTGTGTGTGTGTGTGTGTGTGTGTGTGTGTGTGTGCGCGCGGTCAACCTCACTGCTACATGTGATCATATGATGACGCTTACATCATATTATAAACATGCACTTCTGTTTAAGCCTTAAAATACCTTTTAAACTGATTTATTGTTGTGATGACCGGCCCCAGACCTTAACTTGTGTTTTAGTTATGCTGATTCCTTTCTGCGGATCTACCCTGAAGGAGAGACGCTCCCCAATTTAGGGGAGATCACCTCTGTGATACTCCCTGTGAAGGCTGCTTAGAGGAGACTAAATGTCAGCCATAACCCTATACTGTCTGGAGTAGAGAACAGTGATTGGGAGAGAGGGAGCATGGTACACAGCCCCTAACCGAGAGGAGAGGAAGTACCTTGATGATGAAAGAGAGAGAGACGTAACAACGTCATGCACTGAGGCACATTTTTTTTCCAGCTCAAACTGTGGTGTAAGAAGGTCTTAGAGCCTTAATATCACTGCTTAGAAATTGCCAGAGTTTTGAAGTAGGCTAGGGAGCGTGCCCTGAAAGTCCCTTATTTTTCTTTAATGAATAGGATTTTGATTCACATAGGCTACTGAATCAATTGACTTAAAATAGAAGTGACTCTAGTCCTGCTATAGCTGCTATTGTGTCAGATATGTAGGCTGTTTTCTTTTGATGAGTCCGTCATCTCTTTTCACTCTTCCCCCATCATAAACGTCAGAACTGACCCATGCACGCACACTCACAGGAATATAACGGTCCAGTATCATCAGTCGGATTTGATTTTCCTGTCAACTCAACAAGAAGCTCTCAAACGTCCTTATCTACATACATACATACATACAGTGGGGAGAACAAGTATTTGATACACTGCCGATTTTGCAGGTTTTCCTACTTAAAAGGTATGTAGAGGTCTGTCATTTTTATCATAGGTACACTTCAACTGTGAGACACGGAATCTAAAACAAAAATCCAGATAATCACATTGTATGATTTAAGTAATTAATTTGCATTTTATTGTATGACATAAGTATTTGATACATCAGAAAAGCAGAACTTAATTTTTGGTACAGAAACCTTTGTTTGCAATTACAGAGATCATACGTTTCCTGTAGTTCTTGACCAGGTTTGCACACACTGCAGCAGGGATTTTGGCCCACTCCTCCATACAGACCTTCTCCAGATCCTTCAGGTCTCGGGGCTGTCGCTGGGCAATACGGACTTTCAGCTCCCTCCAAAGATGTTCTATTGGGTTCAGGTCCGGAGACTGGCTTGGCCACTCCAAGACCTTGAGATGCTTCTTACGGAGCCACTCTTTAGTTGCCCTGGCTGTGCGTTTTGGGTCGTTGTCATGCTGGAAGACCCAGCCACGACCCATCTTCAATGCTCTTACTGAGGGAAGGAGGTTGTTAGCCAAGATCTCACGATACATGGCCCCATCCATCCTCCTCTCAATACGGTGCAGTCGTCCTGTCCCATTTGCAGAAAAGCATCCCCAAAGATTGATGTTTCCACCACCATGCTTCACGGTTGGGATGGTGTTCTTGGGGTAGTACTCATCCTTCTTCTTCCTCCAAACACGGCGAGTGGAGTTTAGACCAAAAAGCTCTTTGTCTCATCAGACCACATGACCTTCTCCCATTCCTCCTCTGGATCATCCAGATGGTCATTGGCAAATTTCAGATGGGCCTGGACATGCGCTGGCTTGAGCAGGGTGACCTTGCATGCGCTGCAGGATTTTAATCCATGGCGGCGTAGTGTGTTACTAATGGTTTTCTTTGAGACTGTGGTCCCAGCTCTCTTCAGGTCATTGACCAGGTCCTGCCGTGTAGTTCTGGGCTGATCCCTCACCTTCCTCATGATCCTTGATGCCCCACGAGGTGAGATCTTGCATGGAGTCCCAGACCGAGGGTGATTGACCGTCATCTTGAACTTCTTCCATTTTCTAATAATTGCGCCAACAGTTGTTGCCTTCTCACCAAGCTGCTTGCCTATTGTCCTGTCGCCCATCCCAGCCTTGTGCAGGTGTACAATTTTATCCCTGATGTCCTTACACAGCTCTCTAGTCTTGGCCATTGTGGAGAGGTTGGAGTCTGTTTGAGTGTGTGGTCAGGTGTATTTTATACAGATAACGAGTGGAGAATAGGAGGGCTTCTTAAAGAAAAACTAACAGGTCTGTGAGAGACGGAATTCTTACTGGTTTGTAGGTGATCAAATGCTTATGCCTCATGTTGTGGGGGTGTTTTGCTGCAGGAGGGACTGGTGCACTTGTTCTTATAGGCACTTTAGTTTTGTCACTGTAACAGTATAGCTTCCGTCCCTCTCCTCGCTCCTCCCTGGGCTCGAACCAGAAACACAACAACGACAGCCACCCCCGAAGCAGCGTTACCCATGCAGAGCAAGGGAAACAACCACAGGCTCAGAGCGAGTGATGTTTGAAAAGTTATTAGCGTGCGCTAACTAGCCAGCCATTTCACTTCGGTTACACTAGCCTCATCTCGGGAGTTGATAGGCTTGAAGTCATAAACAGCGCAATGCTGGACGCACAACAAAGAGCTGCTGGCAAAACGCACGAAAGTGCTGTTTGAATGAATGTTTACGCGCCTGCTTCTGCCTACCACTGCTCAGTCAGATACTTAGATACTTGTATGCTTGTATGCTCAGTCAGATTATACGCAACGCAGGACACGCTAGATAATATCTAGTAATATCATCAACCATGTGTAGTTAACTAGTGATTATGATTGTTTTTTATAAGATAAGTTTATTGCTAGCTAACAACTTACCTTGGCTTACTGCATTCGCGTAACAGGCAGTCTCCTAGTGGAGTGCAACAAGAGGCAGGTCGTTATTGCGTTGGACTAGTTAACTGTAAGGTTGCAAGATTGGATCCCCTGTGCCGACAAGCTGAAAATCTGTCGTTCTGCCCCTGAAGGAGGCAGTTAACCCACCGTTCCTAGGCCGTCATTGAAAATAAGAATGTGTTCTTAACTGACTTGCCTAGTTAAATAAAGATGTAAAAAATAAAATAAAAAAACTGCAAAATCGGCGTCCAGAAATACCGATTTCCGATTGTTATGAAAACTTGAAATCGTCCCTAATTAATCGGCCATTCCGATTTAATCGGTCGACCTCTTCCTTCACTACTTATCTGATGAATATGTAACTGTAGGCATAATGTTCAGAACCCTAGTCTTATCAACACTATGTCTTTCATTAGGCTTCATGCCCAAAGTAGTTGATAGCATCCTATACCGTGACAGCCTGTATATCTTGTCCATTTTAAGATCACTTAACCAGTATTATACTTTCTGTATTAGTAGTTAGCTTACAGTAGTGGTCCAGTCTTTTAGATTAGGATCATTTTGCTCCCATGACACTCATCCAAGGTCAGATTCTAGGTTTCCCTTAAATAGTTAAGATTAAGATTTGGGGATGTTAAACTGATCCTAGAGCTGTACCTAAGGGGAATTACTACCCAGAGCTTTACTACAATGGGATTTCAGGAGTTAAGTGCTTCTGGGAGGGGAGAGGGTGTTGCTCCAAATCTCTTCTTCATCCTCAGCCCTGATTTGGTTAGAGATATAGGTAGGAGAATGGAGATTGAGTGGTGAACTCAGTGTAGCTGTATGGTAACAACAGACAGTTGTGCTGCAGCTGGTTCCTCATAGTAGAAAGAAGCTTAACTGTTTTCATGCAGTCCTACAGTATAGCTTATATGAGGAGCTCATATAACATTTAGTTAGACTACGTGATCTTTTACACATAACCACCTTTTGGGATGTAGGAGAGGTGGTCTCAGTTCAGATGCTCTTAAAGGAAAACTCCACCCCAAAACTATTTTACTCTGTTTCATCAGTCCATTGTTGATATAGTCCCAACATGTTTTGCACGTTTCCTGTTTTCAAGCTGTATGACTTTCAAGATACAGGCGCTATGATGTGATCTATTTTGCATCATATCGGCTGTGTTTTTGAAAGTTCTATATCTAGAAAACACTGAACACTGACATGCAAAAAATGTTGTGACTATATCAACAATGGACTGATGAAACAGAGTAAAATAGTTTTTGGGTGTAAATGTGCTGTAGTTTGCACGATACTACATGTAGAGTCTGTTTGTGACAGCAGTCTGACATCCCCCAGCGGGGTGGTCCCCAAAACGCATTACGCCGAATGAATGGCAGATCACCATTGTGTGTGTGTGTGTGTGTGTGTGTGTGTGTGGTCCGTTACGAAACATGACACTGGAGACTGGGCACAAAGCCAATGGAAATGGAAGGTTCCAGTGTTTTTTTTTTTTTTTTTTTTTTTTTTTTTTTTGAAAAAATGTAATGGTAGGGCAACTTTCTTTGTTATACTCTGATACTAGCCTGAATCTTTTCACAATTGGCCTTAATAGATTTTCTCTCTCATTAGTTTAGTAGTGTAGCCAAGCCTAATGGTTATTGAATCATTAAGTCTTTGTTCCACACTTCTTTACCTTGCACCTTGTTACTGCCATGTCTACAGGCTATAGGCTAGTGCCAGAAGCATATCTCTACTCTGTAGGCCTATTCTTCTCTAAATTCTGTCGGCCTATATACAGTGGGGCAAAAAAGTATTCAGTCAGTCACCAATTGTGCAAGTTCTCCCACTTAAAAAGATGCGAGAGGCCTGTAATTTTCATCATAGGTACACTTCAACTATGACAGACAAAATGAGGAAAAAAATCCAGAAAATCACATTGTAGGATTTTTTTATGAATTTATTTGCAAATTATGGTGGAAAATAAGTATTTGGTCACCTACAAACAAGCAAGATTTCTGGCTCTCACAGACCTCTAAACTTCTTCTTTAAGAGGCTCCTCTGTCCTCCACTCGTTACCTGTATTAACGGCACCTGTTTGAACTTGTTATCAGTATAAAAGACACCTGTCCACAACCTCAGTCACACTCCAAACTCTACTATGGCCAAGACCAAAGAGCTGTCAAAGGACACCAGAAACAAAATTGTAGACCTGCACCAGGCTGGGAAGACTGAATCTGCAATAGGTAAGCAGCTTGGTTTGAAGAAATCAACGGTGGGAGCAATTATTAGGAAATGGAAGACATACAAGACCACTGATAATCTCCCTCGATCTGGGGCTCCACGATCACAAGAACGGTGAGCAAAAATCCCAGAACCACACGGGGGACCTAGTGAATGATCAGAGAGCTGGGACCAAAGTAACAAAGCCTACCATCAGTAACACACTACGCCGCCAGGGACTCAAATCCTGCAGTGCCAGACGTATCCCCCTGCTTAAGCCAGTACATGTCCAGGCCCGTCTGAAGTTTGCTAGAGAGCATTTGGATGACCCAGAAGAAGATTGGGAGAATGTCATATGGTCAGATGAAACCAAAATATAACTTTTTGGTAAAAACTCAACTCGTTGTGTTTGGAGGACAACGAATGCTGAGTTGCATCCAAAGAACACCATACCTACTGTAAAGCATGGGGGTGGAAACATCATGCTTTGGGGCTGTTTTCTGCAAAGGGACCAGGACGACTGATCCGTGTAAAGGAAAGAATGAATGGGGCCATGTATCGTGAGATTTTGAGTGAAAACCTCCTTCCATCAGCAAGGGCATTGAAGATGAAACGTGGCTGGGTCTTTCAGCATGACAATGATCCCAAACACACCGCCCGGGCAACGAAGGAGTGGCTTCGTAAGAAGCATTTCAAGGTCCTGGAGTGGCCTAGCCAGTCTCCAGATCTCAACCCCATAGAAAATCTTTGGAGGGAGTTGAAGTCCGTGTTGCCCAGCAACAGCCCCAAAACATCACTGCTCTAGAGGAGATCTGCATGGAGGAATGGGCCAAAATACCAGTAACAGTGTGTGAAAACCTTGTGAAGACTTACAGAAAACGTTTGACTTCTGTCATTGCCAACAAAGGGTATATAACAAAGTATTGAGAGACTTTTGTTATTGACCAAATACTTATTTTCCACAATAATTTGCAAATAAATTCATAAAAAATCCTACAATGTGATTTTCTGGATTTTTTTCTTTCTCATTTTGTCTGTCATAGTAGAAGTGTACCTATGATAAATTACAGGCCTCATCTTTTTAAGTGGGAGAACTTGCACAATTGGTGGCTGACTAAATACTTTTTTGCCCCACTGTATCTGCTTATCCACAGCAGCCTCATTCATTTCTTCAATCATTGAATGGGTTAGGCCTAGAGGTTTCAGGTGGTCAAAGTCCCAACTCACATGTCACTGGTTTACTGCTTCCTTCCTATATTGGCTAGCATGCTTTTTGATAGCTCACTGCTAGTGGTGTGTTTTGATGGTGAGATAGTAGCCTTTTTTTTCTCCATGTGTTTTTGTTGCATTCAGCACCACCACACCCACAACCCAATACTGAATGTTCTATGAGTTAGTCTATTTTTGTGTAGAGCAGGAGAGTCACTCATTTTTGCCCTGGGAGCCGCACGAGGTCCCTGGGAGCCGCACGAGGTCCCTGGGAGCCGCACTGAAAACGTGTTATTTGCTTGCTGTCCTCTATCATTTTATTTGTATATGTTCGATGCTCCCTGACTGTCTAGCTTTCATTTGGGTGATTTATTAGCGTGCAGGACACAGTAAAGAAACTGTATGAATGCAGGTCTATTATCATTTATACAGTTTCCATTTGGTCTTAGTAATTAAAAAATATGTTGAAGTTTATTTAAAAAAAAAACTTTTACTACCACCTCACGGGCCAGGCTGTATGTTTGATTATTTGGTGAGGGGGGTTGCATTGTAATTTCTGAAAATTGCCATATGTTGTGGAACACGGCAGTGTGGTGATAGGCTGTGATATTCACCTATTGATTTTTTTTCCACCACCGGAACAGCATTTGTCAAACTGGGAAAGCTGGTCTGACTTTGGCTGATTTATCTAGTAGAAACTGCTAATTTCCTAGTTGCTAAAATTCTACACTGTAACTCTTACTTTACACCATAAACTACTTAAGTAAAAATACTTTAATGTACTACTTAACTACTTTACAGTACTGCCTTCAACTATGGGGCTATAGCTGTATTTGACCACTTCTTTCTGAAATATTTTTCCTCAAGTTTTGTTCTGAAGGAGGGGGTTGTGATTGGGGCAATGGGAGAGAGGCAGGGTTTTAAGTGATGGCTAGGCTAAGTCCTGTTCACTAACCCAGAAACCAAAGAACCCTGCTCTAGCTGGATTCATTGGCTAGATTTGACCACTTTTTATTTAAGCTACCAGTTTCTTTTTTCACATTATGTTCTGGAGGAGGAAGGGGTTGGAATGGGGGGTTAAACTAATGACGCTGATTACTGGTTGAAGAAGAGAATTGGGTTGGTGACTTGGATTGTCGGTTTGTTCTGCTCGGAGATTTTTAAAAGGGAGTAACAACATGTGTTTGTATCCTGACAGTATTTTCTGGGAAAGTAACTTGTGCAAAGTGTTTAGCCCAAGTAACACTTCCTATGTAAATAAGCAAATTACAACATTTTGATTTTAGTAGAGTGGACTACTACTTAGTAGTACTACTTACAACATAGGCTATGTCAATGTAACTACTCTGTCCTTGATTTTGCCATTGTACCAAAACAACAACGGCATCCTGCGTTTAAGGGTTTTGAAGCTGTGGTGAGGTTGTGTGGTTGAGGACAAACTACTGTCAAGTGGAGGGATGTTGCCTTTGACCTCTTTACCGGATCAATGGGATTAACCATGTAGTTTAGGATGTAATGCATTGACCTGTTCATGGCTGCTTGGATACTTATCATATTATGTTTTGTAGTGAATGGTGCTCAGCCCAGTGAGACGCGTGAACGACCTCCAGCTGTGGCTTTGGCAGTTGAGAAGAGGGTCTTGTGTTCAGTGTATAGCCTAGCCTGCTAATTTTGTGTCTGTCAGGGCTGGCACAATAATTGTGTAACCGACAATTATGGATAAGAACCTTAAGAAATATTTTTGTTGTCATGATTGTTAATATATTAATTTTAGGGGGTAACATTTTTTGTTATCCCAGTACATGTTTTTAATTTTTACACGAAGAGGGTAGGCTAAGGGAATGGCACGATCAGGAGGAAAAGCTTAATTTTCTAAAATTCCAAGCTTTCAAAACCACTTTTTGAGACCAAAGCTGTGTTGTATTCATTAGGCTAAGTATGTCGTAGCTAATTTTTGGAAGATTTCATTGCCAGCTCAAAAAAAATGTTCACCAAAAATGTCAGTTATGACAATCGTTTCCCAATATTACACACTTGTCACAGCCCGTGTGTGTGGCAGCTTCATTAAATAGTATCCGCAAAACACCAGTCTCAACGTCAACAGTGAAGAGGCAGGGTTTTAAGTGATGGCTAGGCTAAGTGTCTGTTCTTTTGCCCATCTTAATCTTTTCTTTTTGTTGGCCAGTCTGAGATATGGCTTTTTCTTTGCAACTGCCTAGAAGGCCACCATCCCGGAGTCGCCTCTTCACTGTTGACATTGACTGGTGTTTTGCGGGTACTATTTAATGAAGCTGCCAGTTGAGGACTTGTGAGGTGTCTGTTTCTCAAACTAGACAGTGTAATGTACTTGTCTTCTTGCTCAGTTGTGCACCGGGGCCTCCCACTTCTCTTTCTATTCTGGTTAGGGCCAGTTTGCACTGTTCTGTGAAGGGAGTAGTACACAGCGCTGTACGAGATCTTCGGTTTCTTGGCAGTTTCTCGCATGGAATAGCCTTAAATTCTCAGAACAAGAATTGACTGGTGAGTTTCCAAAGAAAGTCCTTTGTTTCTGGCCATCATGGGCCTGTAATCAAACCCACACGTGCTGATACTCCAGATACTCAACTAGTCTAAAGAAGGCCAGTTTTATTTCTTCTTTATCAGAACAACAGTTTTCAGCTATGCTAACATAATTGCAAAAGGGTTTTCTGATGTTCAATTAGCCTTTTAAAATGATAAACTTGGATTAGCTAACAAAACGGGCCATTGGAACACAGGAGTGATGGTTGCTGATAATGGGCCTCTGTACGCCAATGTAGATATTCCATTACAAACCTGCCATTTCCAGCTACAATAGTAATTTACAACATTAACAATGTCTACATTGTATTTCTGATCAATTTGATGTTATTTAAATGGATCAAAAATGTAGCTTTTCTTTCAAAAACAAGGACATTTGTGACCCCAAACGTTTGAACAGTAGTGTATGTGCATTACGCTAATGTTTTTGTATTTTTGGGGGGGGAAATTTGATGGGGGGGCTTCAAGATAAAATTGGAAGTCCGTGGCGTTGTGGAGAATTAGGTTAGCTAGGCCTATATAGGAAGGATTGGTGTTTCTCAGTTCTCAGTGTTTGATCACTGAGAACATTTTTTTTAATGACCCTTCAAATCCGAAATAATACTTGTTACATTTTGTTAGCGCTGTCTCGTTGACCTCGAAGCATTGCTAATGCTAGCTAGCCACTTTAATATAAAATGTTTTCTCAAATTAACTAAGTTAAAAATTTTATGACTATGACTTCCATCTGCTGTCGACATCAGGATACAATTTGAGACCACTAGTTAGCACCAAAACGTGGTTATATAGCTTTGACTGCATGCTGACAGGGAATTCGGAGCCATTCAGAGGCTAGCTACACCAGCTTCCTGTGAAGCAATTGTAATGACAGTCCACCACAACATGCCCAAGAGTATCCTGATTAGCAAGGGGTAGTCTGTTTTAATTTCATTGCGTATTAGAAACACAGTTTGGGATCATTGAAGGGAATTCGCCAGTGGTTGAATGGGGAATTGGGCTTCCCAGGAGAATATTGTCTGCGGTTGCAACAGTAACCAAGGGGGGCGAGGCTTAGCAAAGGGTCAATTGTGCCATTTGGCAGAAGACTAGGGCCTTGTACGTACAATTCCAGTGAATGCAACGGGATGCATAGGCTTACATCTTCAGAGAACTGTAGGCTACATGTTTTTGGGCCTCCAATGGATACAAATTCCACAACACTTCTGGAATGTTCTGTATATTCATGGAATGCGTTGTTCTGTTTCCACAGGTTTTGAGAGCATTCTAGAAGGGTTGTTTGGGTCGAGGTTGGTGGAGGACCTAACGTTATTTAAAGGTGAGTCCGTATGTTGCACTGACACACAAACCAACATCACTTCCGCTAATTAAAACCGAAATTATGTCCCTCCCATTCATAACCACAAATCATTGATCCAAGACTCTTGAACTGAAGCCTGCGTTGATTTTGTTAACAAAATCAAACATATCAAGAGGTGCAGGGATTAGTATTCCAGTAGGCCTATTTGCCCCGCCCCCCTTACATATGAAGTCGGAGTTTGGAGCCGATGTAAAAGCATGTACGGTTCTTTTAGGCATTATTTGGGGTTTTGACAACTTCTTTTTGAGAGCTGTAAACAACTAAACGGGACTACAATACTATTTGTTTTGGCTTTAAGGAAAAGTACAATAGGATTATAGGATCCATACCAAGAAAATGATGGAAGTCAGTGGGGTTACAATATAAAAATGTGAGTTCAGCTAAACCTAAAGCTAGAACCCCCAGGGCTCCATTCAATTTGTCATAATCACACCGGCAGACCAATTCAGATTTTCATTCCACTAATTGGTCTTCTGACCAGGCAGATCAGCTCTTTTGGGAAAAATATTACAATTGGGCTGCTTGTGTAAACACAGAGTCCAAAACCTCCTAGTACTGCAAGAATGCTCAACAAACCATAGAACTCAAACATGTTACCAATTTGAATTAAATACTGGGACCTATTCTTAATTTCTATATTTTTTGTTGTTGAATTTTCTCCCTTTTTCTCCCCAATTTCGTGGTGTCTAATTGTTAGTAGCTACCATCTTGTCTCATCACTACAACTCCCGTACGGCTCGGGAGAGACGAAGGTTGAAAGTCATGCATCCTCCGATACACAACCCAACCAAGCCGCACTGCTTCTTAACACAGCGTGCATCCAACCCGGAAGCCAGCTGCACCAATGTGTCGGAGGAAACACCGTGCACCTGGCAACCTTGGTTAGCGCGAACTGCACCCGGCCCACCACAGGAGTCGCTGGTGCGCGATGAGACAAGGACATCCCTACCGGCCAAACCCTCCCTAACCCGGACGACGCTAGGCCAATTGTGTGTCGCCCCACGGACCTCCCGGTCGCGGCCGGGTTACGACAGAGCCTGGGCGCGAACCCAGAGTCTCTGGTGGCACAGCTGGCGCTGCAGTACAGTGCCACCCGGGAGGCCATTAATTTCTATACTTGATGAAGACGGGAATTAATTTATTAAAAAAAGACCCGGAAAAAATGATACTGGATTTTAAGTTAGTGTAACACATTGCTTATAGAACATAGAATACAATATGAACTTAGAGTGGTTAATGATGAACTGGCCATGAAAGCCTGTTCCATCAGACATTCTTCATTTAGATAGTTTAATAGGCCCTGTAGACCTAGTTCAACAGTGAATCAATATGAACATGCCCAACGCCTCTGACTAGGTATATTATTATGCTCTTTGCTGAAGGTTAGTAGGACTCTAAGCAAATGGATTTCCATGGCAACTGACAAACCAGGCACCAATTCGCGCTCACTGACACCATTTGGTAATTTTCTTTGTGTTGATGGTCTGAGATGAACTCCTTGTGTCTGTTCATGTTTACTTTTTCTATATCCCCCTCCCCATGACTCTTAAATGAATCCCCAAGGGGTACATGTTTAGTTTGTCTAAATTCCCCCTCCTCATGACTCTTAAATGAATCCCCAAGGGGTACATGTTTAGTTTTTTGCCTTAACACTGCACCGCTGATTTCAAATGATCAAAGCTGGATGATTAGTTGATTATGTGAATCCTCTGTGTAGTGCTAGGGCACTCGAGGACCGAGTTAGGGAAACACTGCTCTAATCTCATTTTAGGTATTCATGTAAGTAAAAAAAAAAAAAAATCAGTTGTGAATGTAGTGCATAATATAACCTTAGAAACCACATTCACTGGAAAATACTTAAAAAAAATAATTACCAATCAATTGTCAATATCTACTCGTGTTTTGATTTCTACAATAAGTGGTTGACTCTGACATCTGTGATCCTTAAGTCTAGGGGACTGTGTCAGTGTAGCCAACGTTTCTAAAGGGTTTATTTTGTTACCTTGTTCACCACCACCATAGATGTATTTTGTCGTACTATACCCTGTCCTTTCTAAAATGTCTTGTGGATCCACAGGCAGTGAGCCCGAAGGCGGTACAGACTGGTCATTTGACGAGAGCTGCCCGTTCTGCTGCGTAAGACGAGACAAAGTCAAGGTAACGACTTTTCTTTTCACGTCTTTCTCTTGCTCTATTGTGTTCTGCTGTTCCACCCCTAGATAAGTGTATCTTCTGTATTACCACACTACAAAAGCAGCAACATTGTCCTTTAGAAGCACCTTGTTTCTGATTGATTGAATAATTGGAAATGGAATAATTCAACAGTCTCTCTCTCGCGCAACTGTTGTACATGTACCTATCTGCTGTGAAGTGGTAATATTTTCAAAGACCAGGCTACACAGAAAGCACATTCAGAACTGAATGTGGAACAGCTAGGGCTAGGTTGTATGAATAGCATAGGTGTTATTCTGAAAGAGACCTAGAGGAAGTAGCTATAGCCTAATTTATTCTGAAAGAGAAAGCTTCAGAGCTTGAGGAACTAGACTTATGAATTGTTAGTATTCTGAAACATGAACTGACTGAGGCCAGATGTGAATTTGAAGGCCATACAGACTGTATATAATCTAATAGAGGCGAATTGGAGGGGAGTTTGCTCAAACTTCACCCATCAACTGGACCTTAGCCTGTAGAGAAGCAGAGCTGTGCCCATGAAAGCAGATCTGCACTTGAAGAGAAATAAAAATAACAAACTGCTCATCCTCCCATTCCACCTGGCTACTGTACTGATCTAGGACAGTGGTTCCAAAACTCAGTCCAGCTTTCAGCTGACTCTTGAAAGTCGTAATAGTAGAATGCACAAGGTGCTATTTTTTGTAATTGAGTAGTGCATTGTCAGTTTTCCTCTGTAATTGCAAACCTTACAGCTATTTATAACTTGTCAGAAGTGTCCGGATCAACTAGTCCATTTCAGCTATAATTTTTTAGTTGTTTTTACATTTAGATACATTTAGTTTTAATGTTTGAATCACTCAAATATCACATGCATACACATTAGATGTGGCGTAATCTATAGAACTGCATGGAAATTAGCTTTAAAATTTTAGTTTTTTTTCATCTTCACCCCACGACAAAATGTGTAGAATTGCAGGTAAATGCCAGCAAGAGGTGTGTGAAGGTATTTGTCATGAACAGTGCTTCTGCCCATAGAAATAGATGTGACCTGCGGGATGTTCCCCAATGCTGGATTGGGGGCCTGAGTGAAAAGGTTTGGGACCCGCTGATCTAGGAAAACAACAAACATTGCCCCTAACAGATACAGTCCAGGGTCAAATATTGACATCTCCCTAATGGATAAAGACCCAATGTAGTCTTTTGTAATCACCACTGTCTAATAAATATATTTTCATTAAACAGTGATTTATCATTTATTTCCCTGAGCCTCCTTTGGCCCTTGAAATGCTCAGTCTAATCGTGTGGGTGTTAGGAAACAAATTTGAAGATATTTACATGCACAGCCCTGATAGGGGATGGGCTCTAGACCATCCTTACCTAGATGAACAGTCTGGACTATTATAATCAGATAACATTGTGGTGTCATGATGTGGGCCATAAATTCCATCCCACCTGAACAGGCTGAAATTCTAGGATTCTTTTTCAAAAAGCTCTTATGCCCTTCATGTGTATCATAATTTTCAGAGTTATATTTGTACAAAAAAACAAGGAAATCATGTGTTTAACGGCACTGCGCCTTTACCCCCAACTAGGGTTGCACATTTTGGGGAATATTCAGAGGTGGAAACTTTCTGTGGGAATTAACAGGAATATATGGGTATTAACAAATGTATGCAAATTAATATTAATACCATTTAAATGTAATGGTTTTTGCATTGGATATATTTACCATATCATAAGGAGACAAACAACTTTTACCTTATCATAAGTAGACATAATTGCAAATTGATTAAATCCTTCCAATCAAAAAATAAATGGATAATTGTTACGAATTGAACTTTAATTAAATGACTCTTCACATGGGATTATTTCACTGAGCAACAAAATAAAGGGAATATTGAATGATCCATCGCATCTCCCAAAAATGTTTTCAACATAAAATGACAGTCTAGAAACCAAGGCTTTGGTTGTCTTCCTCTCGGGCTTCCATGTCTTCTCCCTGGACCTCCTCAATGTCTACCTCTTGAACTTGAACCTCTTGAACTTCAGACTCTGAGGCCTCATCTTCACTGTCACTTTCCAACCTTGTTGAGGATGGCTCGTTGTCAGGCTCAAAAAGCCTCAAATTTGCCCGGATGGCTACACATTTTTCAACCCTTGTACTGGTCAGCCTGTTGCGTTCTTTGGTGTGTGTGTTCCCAAACAAGGACCAGTTGCGCTCTGATGCAGCTGATGTTGGTGGGATTTGGAGGATGATGGAGGCAACATGGGAAATTTCCTCAGATCCACAAAGTCCCTTTCACCAGGTGGCTGATGAGATATGTTGGCACGACTGCCATAATGTATCACCATCCCAAAGCCCTTGCTTGGAAGTGTACTTCGACAGACTGCCAAGAACCTTGCCCTCTTCCAGGCCAAGGTGGCGAGACACAATAGTGATGACACCATAGGCCTTGTTGAGCTCTGCACCAGACAGGATGCTCTTGCCAGCATACTTGGGGTCCAACATGTACGTTGCAGTGTGTTTGGGCTTCAGGCACAAGTCTTCATGCTTTTTGATGCATTTCAGAACTGTAGTTTCCTCTGCTTGGCACAACAGTGAAGTGGGCAGGGCAGTATGGATTTATTATATTACATTTGCAAGCAGAGTCTGAACATCAGAAATGATGGCATTGTCTTCCTCAATCTATGCAATGGCTACTGCTATAGGTTTCCCTCTGCTTACCACTCTTTCCCAAAATACATCATCCAGTAGGATCCTCTTGATGGGGCTGTCCATATCAGCAGACTGTGATATGGCCATTTCTTGGAGACTCCTTCCCATCCAGGAGACTGTCAAACATGATGACAACACCACCCCAACGGGTTGTTGCTAGGCAGCTTCAATGTGGTGCTCTTATTCTTCTCACTTTGCTTGGAGGTAGACTGCTGCTATAACTTGATGACCCTTCACATACCTAACCATTTCCTTGGCTCTCTTGTAGAGTGTATCCATTGTTTTCAGTGCCATGATGTCCTTGAGAAGCAGATTCAATGTATGAGCATCACAGCAAATGGGTGTGAGGGTAGGACACTTCCACTTTAGACCAAGCAGCCTTCATGTTTGCAGCATTGTCTGTCACCAGTGCAAATACCTTCTGTGGTCCAAGGTCATTGATGACTGCCTTCAGCTCATCTGCAATGTAGAGACCAGTGTGTCTGTTGTCCCTTGTGTCTGTGCTCTTGTAGATTACTGGTTGAGGGGTGGAGATGATGTAGTTAATTATTCCTTGCCCACGACCGTTTGACCACCCATCAGATGATTGCAATAGTCTGCTTTCTCTGGTTTGCTTGCCCATCACTTGAACTCTGTATCCAACAAATTAGTAGATAAAGCATGTCTGGTTGGGGGGGGGGGTGTGTATGCTGGGTGAAGAACATTCAGAAATCTCTTCCAATACACATTGCCTGTGAGCATCAGAGGTGAATCAGTTGCATACACAGCTCGAGCAAGGCATTCATCAGCATTTCTCTGACTACATTCCTCCATTGAGTCAAATAAACTTCTGATTCCAGGAGGTTCATGAGCTGTTGCTAACAATAAGGTGTCTGATTCATCATTTTCACCTCGAATTGAAGTAGAGGGACTTTTGTCAGGTTGCTTGTTGTGTGCGCTGAGGGAACTTTATGCACTTAGCCAGATGATTCTGCATCTTTGTTGCATTCTTCACACATGATTTGGCACAGTATTTACAAATGTACACATATATTCCTTCTACATTTGCTGCAGTGAAATGTCTCTGGAAATCTTGGCATTTTCCTGTTAAGATTAGGAAAAAAAGGAGTAAAAAAAAACAATTCAATTTCATGTACAGATAAATAGTTAAAGGAGTTGTTCAATCTAACTGCTTAAGAAGTGTTTTTGAAATTAAACATGCATGGAACAGGTGAAGTAACACTCCTCAGTTAGCAGGCTCAAGCAAGTTAACCCACATGGTCGCAAAAACTACTTTGAAATGAAACACAATTTGCTGTAGTCTACTCTTTTACTAGTTAACAAAAAATCATGAATGTTATATAAAATATATTCACCCCACCCAGTATTGAAATCAAAACGTACCATAAAGCATGTAGTCCTTGTCTCAGACAGTGTAGTAGTGTGTGCTCAACAGCATCTCATTAGTGTGCAAGATCTTGAGAATCAGCTGCGCGCGCGATGGAAGAGGGCACTGCGCTCGCGCGATGGAAGGGGGCACTGCGCTCGCGCGATGGAAGGGGGCACTGCGCTCGCGCGATGGAAGGGGGCACTGCGCTCGCGCGATGGAAGGGGGCACTGCGCGCGTGATGGAAAGGGCACTGCGCGCGCGCGATGGAAGAGGGCACTGCGCGCGTGATGGAAGAGGGCACTGCGCGCGCGATGGAAGAGGGCACTGCGCTCGCGCGATGGAAGAGGGCACTGCGCTCGCGCGATGGAAGAGGGCACTGCGCTCGCGCGATGGAAGAGGGCACTGCGCGCGCGATGGAAGAGGGCACTGCGCTCGCGCGATGGAAGAGGGCGCGCGATGGAAGAGGGCACTGCGCTCGCGCGATGGAAGAGGGCACTGCGCTCGCGCGATGGAAGAGGGCACTGCGCGCGCGATGGAAGAGGGCACTGCGCTCGCGCGATGGAAGAGGGCACTGCGCTCGCGCGATGGAAGAGGGCACTGCGCGCGCGATGGAAGAGGGCACTGCGCGCGCGATGGAAGAGGGCACTGCGCGCGCGATGGAAGAGGGCACTGCGCTCGCGCGATGGAAGAGGGCACTGCGCGCGCGATGGAAGAGGGCACTGCGCTCGCGCGATGGAAGAGGGCACTGCGCGCGCGATGGAAGAGGGCACTGCGCGCGCGATGGAAGAGGGCACTGCGCTCGCGCGATGGAAGAGGGCACTGCGCTCGCGCGATGGAAGAGGGCACTGCGCTCGCGCGATGGAAGAGGGCACTGCGCGCGCGATGGAAGAGGGCACTGCGCTCGCGCGATGGAAGAGGGCACTGCGCGCGCGATGGAAGAGGGCACTGCGCGCGCGATGGAAGAGGGCACTGCGCGCGCGATGGAAGAGGGCACTGCGCGCGCGATGGAAGAGGGCACTGCGCGCGCGATGGAAGAGGGCACTGCGCGCGCGATGGAAGAGGGCACTGCGCTCGCGCGATGGAAGAGGGCACTGCGCGCGCGATGGAAGAGGGCACTGCGCGCGCGATGGAAGAGGGCACTGCGCGCGCGATGGAAGAGGGCACTGCGCTCGCGCGATGGAAGAGGGCACTGCGCTCGCGCGATGGAAGGGGGCACTGCGCTCGCGCGATGGAAGGGGCACTGCGCTCGCGCGATGGAAGGGGGCACTGCGCTCGCGCGATGGAAGGGGGCACTGCGCTCGCGCGATGGAAGGGGGCACTGCGCTCGCGCGATGGAAGGGGCACTGCGCTCGCGCGATGGAAGGGGCACTGCGCTCGCGCGATGGAAGGGGCACTGCGCTCGCGCGATGGAAGGGGGGCACTGCGCTCGCGCGATGGAAGGGGGCACTGCGCTCGCGCGATGGAAGGGGGCACTGCGCTCGCGCGATGGAAGGGGGCACTGCGCTCGCGCGATGGAAGGGGGCACTGCGCTCGCGCGATGGGAGGGGGCACTGCGCTCGCGCGATGGGAGGGGGCACTGCGCTCGCGCGATGGGAGGGGCACTGCGCTCGCGCGATGGGAGGGGGCACTGCGCTCGCGCGATGGGAGGGGCACTGCGCTCGCGCGATGGGAGGGGCACTGCGCTCGCGCGATGGGAGGGGGCACTGCGCTGGATGGGAGGGCACTGCGCTCGCGCGATGGGAGGGGCACTGCGCTCGCGCGATGGGAGGGGCACTGCGCTCGCGCGATGGGAGGGGGCACTGCGCTCGCGCGATGGGGAGGGCACTGCGCTCGCGCGATGGAAGGGGGCACTGCGCGCGCGCGATGGAAGGGGGCACTGCGCGCGCGCATGTGATGGAAGGGGGTTGCAATACCACAAATGTTAACTGTTATAAGCTAACTTTAAAAAAAAAAAAGATTTTAAGAAAAATTCTCCAAATTCCAGGGATTAACTTCCCATGGGAGATTTCTTCCCATGAGACCCTTTGCAACCCCACCCCCATCCCCTATGGTAACCTTAATCTGATCCTAGCTCTGTAGTTAGGGGAATCTTCGATTTACCACAAGCACTCTGCTAACCCATTCAGCACATCCTTAGCTTGCTCTGTGACAAATTTGCCACATAATTATTCAATCTTTCCAGATATCCACTGGTATGAGTTCTGTTTAGGGGTCTTTTATAATGATGACAATTAATCTTAGAATACACTCACAGAGCAAGTCATGTCATTCATGCAGCAAAGGTATTTATCTATCTTTATAAACTGGTTTGTTTGAGCCCTGAGTGCTGATTGACTGACAGCCGTGGTATGTCAGACCGTATACCATGGGTATGACAACATTTATTTTCTCTGCTGTAATTATGTTGGTAACCAGTTCATAATAGCAATAAGGCACCTTGGGGTTTGTGGTATATGGCCAATATACCATGGCTAACATGCTGACCGGACACGTCGCGTGCACAAGCGTGGTGAAATAAATGTAGAAATCCATGTTATTCAATTATTGCACCCACACTGCTGACGCACGCCAACAAGCGTCTGTGATGCAAAGGGCTAAAATAGAACTCCTTTCTATTTCTGATGCAGATTGCGCTGCAAGTCCTGCCTCTCCCATCTCCTCAATGGTTTATAGAAGCAGGTACCCATGTGCCGCCATCTCATTGGTTATACCCACGTGGGTGATTGAAAGATGAACTGTTTTCCCAGTAGTTGTGATAATACTATGAAAGTTTAGATGCCAATCACCATATAAGTTCAACGATGAAAAAGCCTGAAAGGAGGAGAGATGACTAGAAATGATTCGGTTGGCTGTTTTTTTGTGTGGATTAATTGGCGGAGTAGAGGACCTTGTGCATTTCAGGTAAAATAACAACTCAATGTTTCTATCCCAGGACAAATTAGCTAGCAACAGCAAGCTAGTTAAAAAGGACAAATTAACCAGCAAGTGCAAGCTAACTAGCTAAATTGCCATACATGTTTAATGCTTTTCAACCTGTCCCCAAATGAATGTAATTGGTTCAGAGTTTGTTTTGCTATTTTAACCTGCGTGTCGTGATCGCATTTGGTGTAGGGGGACAAAATACATTTATGCACGATAGCGCACGCACGCAGCCGGTTTGGGTTCCATGTAAGGGCTTATATCCAGACACTGTGTTGTCGTGCATAAGAACACCCTTTAGCAATGGTATATTGGCCATATACCATACCCCCTTGTGCCTTATTGCTTAATCTCTCTGGGATTTTCGGGATGGTAGCGTCCCACCCCGCCAACAGCCAGTGAAAGTGCAGGGCGCCAAATTCAAAACAACAAAAATCTCCTTATTAAAATTCCTCAAGCATACAAGTATTTTACACCATTTTTACACCAAAGATACAACTATTATACATGGAACTTTAGATAAACGTCTCCTTAATGCAACAACTGTGTCAGATTTTTTAAAAACTTCACGGAAAAAGCACACCAGGCAATAATCTGAGTACGGCGCTCAGAGACCAAAACAGCCAAAGAGATATACACTGCTCAAAAAAATAAAGGGGACACTAAAATAACACATCCTAGATCTGAATGAATGAAATATTCTTATTAAATACTTTTTTCTTTACATAGTTGAATGTGCTGACAACAAAAATCACGCAAAAATTATCAATGGCAATCAAATTTATCAACCCATGGAGGTCTGGATTTGGAGTCACACTCAAAATTAAAGTGGAAAACCACACTACAGGCTGATCAAAATGAGGCTCAGTAGTGTGTGTGGCCTCCACGTGCCTGTATGACCTCCCTACAACGCCTGGGCATGCTCCTGATGAGGTGGCGGATGGTCTCCTGAGGGATCTCCTCCCAGACCTGGACTACAGCATCCGCCAACTCCTGGACAGTCTGTGGTGCAACGTGGCGTTGGTGGATGGAGCGAGACATGATGTCCCAGATGTGCTCAATTGATTCAGGTCTGGGGAACGGACGGGCATATGAGATGAATGCTAGTCCATAGCATCAATGCCTTCCTCTTGCCTGAACTGCTGACACACTCCAGCCACATGAGGTCTAGCATTGTCTTGCATTAGGAGGAACCCAGGGCCAACCGCACCAGCATATGGTCTCACAAGGGGTCTGAGGATCTCATCTCGGTACCTAATGGCAGTCAGGCTACCTCTGGCGAGCACATGGAGGGCTGTGCTGCCCCCAAAGAAATGCCACCCCACACCATGACTGACCCACCGCCAAACCGGTCATGCTGGAGGATGTTGCAGGCAGCAGAACATTCTCCACGGCGTCTCCAGACTGTCACGTCTGTCACATGTGCTCAGTGTGAACCTGCTTTCATCTGTGAAGAGCACAGGGCGCCAGTGGCGAATTTGCCAATCTTGGTGTTCTCTGGCAAATGCCAAACGTCCTGCACGGTGTTGGGCTGTAAGCACAACCCCCACCTGTGGACGTCGGGCCCTCATGCCACCCTCATGGAGTCTGTTTCTTACCGTTTGAGCAGACACATGCACATTTGTGGCCTGCTGGAGGTCATTTTGCAGGGCTCTGGCAGTGCTCCTCCTGCTCCTCCTTGCACAAAGGCGGAGGTAGCGGTCCTGCTGCTGGGTTGTTGCCCTCCTACGGCCTCCTGCACGTCTCCTGATGTACTGGCCCATCTCCTGGTAGCGCCTCCATGCTCTGGACACTACGCTGACAGACACAGCAAACCTTCTTGCCACAGCTCGCATTGATGTGCCATCCTGGATGAGCTGCACTACCTGAGCCACTTGTGTGGGTTGTAGACTCTATCTCATGCTACCACTAGAGTAAAAGCACCGCCAGCATTCAAAAGTGACCAAAACATCAGCCCGGAAACATAGGAACTGAGAAGTGGTCTGTGGTCACCACTTGCAGAATCACTCCTTTATTGGGGGTGTCTTGCTAATTGCCTATAATTTCCACCTGTTGTCGATTCCATTTGCACAACAGCATGTGAAATTTATTATCAATCAGTGTTGCTTCCTAAGTGGACAGTTTGATTTCACAGAAGTGTGATTGACTTGGAGTTACATTGTGTTTAAGTGTTCCCTTTTATTTTTTTGAGCAGTGTGTGGCGGATGGTATATATATAGGGATCTCCTCCCAGATGTATATGTATGTTTGATTTGTTATAAAGTTCATCATTTATGTCCAAATACTCCTTTTGGACGTTTGGTAAACAAATGCAAACGTGGCAAGTCCAGACGTGGATGGGCGAAATGAGTCCAAATGTGTTATATTACAGGATTCAGAAACATGTCAAACGAACGGATAGAATCAATCTTTAGGTTGTTTTTATCATAAATCTTCAATAATTGCCTGAACTGCTGACACACTCCAGCCACATGCCAGGTCTAGCATTCTCATTCACCCCCACTTCACAGTAGAAGCCTCAAACAAGTTTCTAAAGACTGTTAACATCTAGTGGAAGCCTTAGGAAGTGTAAAATGACCCCACAGACACTGTATATTGGAATGGCAATGAGTTGAAAAACTACAAACCTCAGATTTCCCACTTCCTGGTTGGATTTGTCTCAGGTTTTCGCCTGCCATATGAGTTGTTTATACTCAGACATCATTCAAACAGTTTTAGAAACTTGAGTTTTTTCTATCTAAATTGACTAATTACATGCATATTCTAGCTTTTATGGCTGAGTAGCAGGCTGTTTACTCTGGGCACCTTATTCATCCAAGCTACTCAATACTGCCCCTCAGTCACCAAGAAGTTAAGTACGTGTCTACCATATGCCACAGCATGTCACTTCTGCTGCTAAGACGCTAATCCATTTGTTTCTGTTTCTCTCTTCTCCAAGGAGCACTTAGTTGGCCTGAGCAACCAGGGGTTGGAGAGTGGGGCTGAACCCCTGCTGGTCAAAGACCAGACCAAGATCAACATACTTGAGAAACAAGCAGAGGAATTTTTTAATGCAGTCCTCTACAAAAAAGGTAGGTCTTTACTTACGAAGAACTATATTTGTTACAGCAATTTCTGTAAGATTGTGTATCGACAGGAATATCTAACAGGACCATGTGTGCTCTTAGTTACATTTGAGAAACTGTTACTATGGTTGAGATGGCTTTCGCTCACGGGTTTAGGGTCAACCGTCTCTACAGATGTCTTTATAATGTTATTTTCCCCTGTCCCTCCCTCAGATGTGCCCAGCTTCTCAGACCCGCACATTCCAGGAGTGGCTCTGGACATAATGCAGAGGATGATCCGCCAGTTTGCTGCAGAATATACCTCAAAAAGTAGTTCCTCTACTCTGGACAGGCGCTCCACTCCCAGGCCTGGTCCCCACCCAGACCAAAGCCTGCCTCCTCCCCCCTCGCTGCCCACGGTGCCCCCAGCTGCCAGCCCTGGTGGTACTGCTACCCCCTCCGTACCCAGCCAGAACCCCGTCCTCTCCAAGCTGCTGATGGCCGACCAGGACTTGCCTCTCGACCTCACTGTCAAGAAGCCTCTGCCACAGCCTGTAGAACAAGGTAGCAGCAGATGCACTAGTGCTGGTAGTAGACTGACCGAGCAGACACACTTGTACTGGTAATATATTTGATGTAAAGTAACCTCTTCCTAACTTTCAAGAGGTTCCCGCCACAGTCTGCAGAACAAGGTACCAGCAGATTCACTACACTACTGTACTGCACACTAGGGTTGAATGATGGGAACCTGGTTACTGAGATTTATTGGAATTTACCACCCAAAACCACTCCTTTTTCCCAGGATAAGTAACTGCCAGATACTGGTAAATTATAATAAATTATTTTTATGAACAGCATGGCGTGAAATGAAACTGCTAAATTATATGAGATGTCTAAATCTGCCTTTTCTATATCCTCTGCATGATGAACCAACCCTCAGGGTGGGGACAGACAGCCTATCTCAGTATGGAGCGCAGTTCACAATGCATGTAGACTTATCATCTCACCATGTTAACTTTTCCCCCCCTTCTGACAGGTGCATTTGCTGCAGCATAGCCTAGGATACAGCAACATATAGACCGAATGTGCATCTAATTTACCATCTCCATCTGGCTTTCGAGGGTCACCTTGTTTTTTCATTGTAAAGATTTATTTTTTAATTGCAGAGTTTTTAAACAGACTATCACTCTAATATTGTTGTTTAAATCAGTGTATGTGCAAACACTGTCTTTCTATCTCTCCAACTCTATTCAAATTGCATCCAAAATAGATAACCCTGTTCTAGATTTGTATGCGTGTGTATGTGTATGTATAGCCCTATATATTGATGTCCTAGCCTACCTCTTTCATATTTACATTCACTGCTGTATTAGCCTTATATTTAGCTAATTAATGATGGGGTATGCATAATAAGCTTATAGATTATGTCTACACAATACACAAGGACCTGTTCTCCGCTGACCTCTCATTAAAAACCACTCCTTAACTCTTGGAGTCCCAAGCAGGAAAAAGCTAGACTTGAATAACTTGCTGGACATGATTTATTTTAGCATTTCTTATACCAATAGACTATACGAAGAGGGATGCAATCTCTTTTTTGCTGAATGTTAAATTCAGCAGCCAATAGAACTCTCGGGTACTTTAATAGAAGAGTGACTGCGCGATGGCAGTATGCTATAGCAGTTATTCATTCAGAACCAGAACCATTCAATCTTCTTGAAGAGAAGCCTTCTGCATCTAACTCTAGTCCTATAGTATTCAAGGACGTCATTAGCATGATGAAGATTAATGAAATAAGTTTTGTTGTCCTTAACTGTTAACTTAGCGAGGAAGGAATTAAGCGAAAGAGGTAGACTAATAACATTAGGGGAAATATTACGAAAGCTACATATGCATCAGCATACTCGATATAGAAATGGGCCACATTTTTATATTTCAAAATGTGCTAGCCTACAGGCTACATTTAACTTTGTAGGCAGCGTGTGCTGCACCAGAATCACATGTTCTCTTTTGCGTTATCCTGGTTTGAATGATGTGCATAAATCCAGTCCATGTAATACAGTTCACACTCAAAAAGATTAGCTTAATGGAGCTAGTTTAATTTATTTACCCAAGAGAGCACATACAGCTGTCGGAAGTTTACATACACCTTAGCCAAATACATTTCAACTCAGTTTTTCACAATTCCTAACATTTAATCCTAGTAAAAATTCCCTGTCTTAGGTCAATTAGGATCACCACTTTATTTTAAGAATGTGAAATGTCAGTAGAATAGTAAAGAATGTATTTATTTCAGCTTTTTTCTTTCATCACATTCCCAGTGGGTCAGAAGTTTACATACACTCAATTAGTATTTGGTAGCATTGCCTTTAAATTGTTTAACTTGGGTCAAACGTTTCGGGTAGCTTCCCACAATAAGTTCGGTGAATTTTGAAGGTAGACCTTGAAATACATCCACAGATACACCTCCAATTGACTCAATGATGTCAATTAGCCTATCAGAAGCTTCTAAAGCCATGACCTAATTTTCTGGAATTTTCCAAGCTGTTTAAAGGCACAGTCAACTTAGTGTATGTAAACTTCTGACCCACTGGAATTGTGATACAGTGAGTTATAAGTTAAATAATCTGTCTGTTAACAATTGTTGGAAATATAACTTGTCATGCACAAAGTAGATGTCCTAACCTACTTGCCAAAACACTAATTTGTTTACAAGAAATTTGTGGAATAGTTGAAAAACTAGTTTTAATGACTCCAACCTCCTGTGTATGTTACCTTCCAACTTCAACTGTAGCTAGCTACATCTATGGATTTGTATGTTTTCCTGTCGTGCGTAATGTGCAGTAGCCTATATCATATATTTATTCGTTAACAGCACGAACATTTGGCCTTTTTTGGGCTTGGGCTTTAAATGTCGTTAATGTACGGCTCGTAAAATATATGACATATTTGGCTTATCAGGCTGAGGTGGCATCAGGTTTGAATTTTCATGCTGATCAAAGTGTATTTCAATGGTTTATAATGCTTTTGAAAGACCCTTCTGGTTTTGGCGGGAAATACTGGGTTACCCGGGAGAAAGGGATTTATTCTTGGGATGGAACGTTTTGTAAAATACTGGGAATATATTAAACCCTTTTGCTCACGTACTGCGCTAATCCTTGTGTCCTGTACCTAGATGGAGTCCTGGACCTGTCACTCAAAAAGGGACGGGCCAAAAGCAGCACACCATCGCTCCGCAGCCCACATCTTTCCCAGACGCCCACTCTTAAAGGGTAAGACCAACTTTCTGTTTCTACTTCCTGTAGGGCTTTACCATAGCTCACTCCCCAACCTGTTCAAACAACAGTTTATAATAACCTTTAGGAGCTCATGAAGCGATGGTCACCAACTCTGGTCCTGGGGAGATGCATGGTGTACGTGTTGATTTGACTGTGTGACATTAGTGGTTTCACATGTGCATCTTCAAGAAGGACATCTTGAAGGAAATGCTTTGGTATCAGGAGACATTATATTATTATTATTGTATTCCTTTTAAATACACAATAAGATGTAGTTAATATTCCAATGGATTTTTAGAAATAAGCAAAATAATCCAAATAAACACCTAACCAGTAGAGCTTTCCGTTCTACTAATTACACTGCATGGTGTTCAATGGTTTACATTGACCTTCATTTCAAGGTCAAAAATAATGTAAAATCTTTAATCCAGTAAAGTCTTGTGTTTTGCCCTATAGGGCAATGCCTCATGATATCATCACACCGCGGTATGGATGTTAGTGCATTTGAAGGGGAACACAGCGGAATTCATTTTTAATTTGGATTAATTAAGCACCAGTTTCTTCGCTCTCTAGCTACACTCCTCTCTTTAGAGGGAGTGAAGCAAGGGAAGGACACGAGGGGGAAGGAAGGAAGGAAGGGAGGGGGTGAAGGGAAGGACACGAGGGGGAGGGAAGAAAGGGAGGGGGGGTGAAGGGAAGGATATGAGGGGAGGGAAGGGAGGGGTTGAAGGAAGGGAAGGACACGAGGGGAAGGGAAGGAAGGCGGGGGGGTGGGTGAGTGAAGTGAGGGGAGGGAGGGGAGTGGGGAAGGAAGCAAGCAAGGGTGGGTGGGTGAGTGAGTGTGAGGGAGTGGGTGAAGGGAGGGGAGTGAGTGAGTGTGAGGGAGTTAGTGAAGGGAGGGGGAGGGAAGGAAGCAAGCAAGGGTGGGTGAGTGAAGGGAGGGTGAGTGAGTGGGTGAAGGGAGGGTGGGTGAGTGAGTGTGAGGGAGTGGGTGAAGGGAGGGTGGGTGAGTGAGTGTGAGGGAGTGGGTGAAGGGAGGGGGAGTGAGTGAGTGTGAGGGAGTTAGTGAAGGGAGGGAAGGAAGCAAGCAAGGGTGGGTGAGTGAAGGGAGGGTGAGTGAGTGGGTGAAGGGAGGGTGAGTGTGAGGGAGTGGGTGAAGGGAGGGTGAGTGAGTGTGAGGGAGTGGGTGAAGGGAGGGTGAGTGAGTGAGTGTGAGGGAGTGAGTGAAGGGAGGGTGGGTGAGTGAGTGGGTGAAGGGAGGGGGAGTGAGTGAGTGTGAGGGAGTTAGTGAAGGGAGGGAAGGAAGCAAGCAAGGGTGGGTGAGTGAAGGGAGGGTGAGTGAGTGGGTGAAGGGAGGGTGAGTGTGAGGGAGTGGGTGAAGGGAGGGTGAGTGAGTGTGAGGGAGTGGGTGAAGTGAGTGAGTGAAGGGAGGGTGGGTGAGTGAGTGGGTGAAGGGAGGGGGAGTGAGTGAGTGTGAGGGAGGGTGAGTGAGTGAGTGTGAGGGAGTGGGTGAAGGGAGGGGGAGTGAGTGAGTGTGAGGGAGTGGGTGAAGGGAAGGGGAGTGAGTGAGTGTGAGGGAGTGGGTGAAGGGAGGGGGAGTGAGTGAGTGTGAGGGAGTGGGTGAAGGGAGGGGGAGTGAGGGAGGGGGGGGAGTGAGTGTGAGGGAGTGGGTGAAGGGAGGGGGAGTGAGTGAGGGAGTGGGTGAGGGGAGGGGGAGTGAGTGAGTGTGAGGGAGTGGGTGAGGGGAGGGGAGTGAGTGAGTGTGAGGGAGTGGGTGAGGGGAGGGGGAGTGAGTGTGAGGGAGTGAGTGAGTGTGAGGGAGTGGGTGAAGGGAGGGGAGTGAGTGAGTGTGAGGGAGTGGGTGAAGGGAGGGGAGGGAGTGAAGGAAGAGAGCCAGCTGCTTGTGGTAAAGCTGTTCAGAATGTACAGCTCTGTATACAGAGATCCACAGATGTATAGGTCCATATATCTAGTATCTACCAATCTCTCTCCTCTCTTTCTCCCCCATTTTCTCTCTCTGAAATGATATTTCAAAGCTGAGGTGAGATGGAGAACTGATTTGAAGGTGCAGGGAATATTTAGAAGTGCAAAAAAAAGCAGACACCTGTCAAGTCATAATATATTGGTTTATGCCTGCTAGTGCATTAGCAACAGTAAAGCGCATGCTTATTTTATTTGCCTCGGTGTCCGTCATTATTTCCTTTCATCACAAATCAATCATTCACCCATCAATTTAATGTAATCATGTTCACTCAATAAGACCTGATGATTTGCGATGTTCTGTCACACATTCTGTGTGTGCCTTGAGTGCTGACCTGGCAGACAAGTATTTCAGATGTTTTTCTTCGTAACAGTATTTGTGAGTGTTTATGTACAGTAAGTAGCCCTATAACATCCCATACTGATGGCTTACTCTTTTATTGCTGTGCTTGTTCAGTGGTAACGTCACTCGCTAAGGGCTTTCGCTACGTTAGCATTAGTCATTTGGCAACACGGTCATCGTGCCCTGCTCTGTTATTAAATGCCTGACTGCCTTGCTGCAATGACCAACATGCCCCTCCTCCCTCCTGAGCTATATGGACAGGACTAATGACCAACATGCCCCTCCTCCCTCCTGAGCTATATGGACAGGACTAATGACCAACATGGCCTCCTCCCCCCTGAGCTATATGGACAGGACTAATGACCAACATGCCCCTCCTCCCCCTGAGCTATATGGACAGGACTAATGACCAACATGCCCCTCCTCCCTCCTGAGCTATATGGACAGGACTAATGACCAACATGCCCCTCCTCCCTCCCCCTGAGCTATATGGACAGGACTAATGACCAACATGCCCCCCTCCCTCCCTCCTGAGCTATATGGACAGGACTAATGACCAACATGCCCTCCTCCCTCCCCCTGAGCTATATGGACAGGACTAATGACCAACATGCCCCTCCTCCCTCCTGAGCTATATGGACAGGACTAATGACCAACATGCCCCTCCTCCCTCCTGAGCTATATGGACAGGACTAATGACCAACATGCCCCTCCTCCCTCCTGAGCTATATGGACAGGACTAATGACCAACATGCCCCTCCTCCCTCCTGAGCTATATGGACAGGATTAATGACCAACATGCCCCTCCTCCCTCCTGAGCTATATGGACAGGACTAATGACCAACATGCCCCTCCTCCCCCTGAGCTATATGGACAGGACTAATGACCAACATGCCCCTCCTCCCTCCTGAGCTATATGGACAGGACTAATGACCAACATGCCCTCCTCCCTCCCTCCTGAGCTATATGGACAGGACTAATGACCAACATGCCCCTCCTCCCCCTGAGCTATATGGACAGGACTAATGACCAACATGGCCTCCTCCCCCTGAGCTATATGGACAGGACTAATGACCAACATGCCCTCCTCCCTCCCCCTGAGCTATATGGACAGGACTAATGACCAACATGGCCTCCTCCCCCTGAGCTATATGGACAGGACTAATGACCAACATGCCCTCCTCCCTCCCCCTGAGCTATATGGACAGGACTAATGACCAACATGCCCCTCCTCCCTCCTGAGCTATATGGACAGGACTAATGACCAACATGCCCCTCCTCCCTCCTGAGCTATATGGACAGGACTAATGACCAACATGGCCTCCTCCCCCTGAGCTATATGGACAGGACTAATGACCAACATGCCCTCCTCACTCCCCCTGAGCTATATGGACAGGACTAATGACAAACATGGCCTCCTCCCTCCTGAGCTATATGGACAGGACTAATGACCAACATGGCCTCCTCCCTCCCCCTGAGCTATATGGACAGGACTAATGACCAACATGCCCTCCCCCTGAGCTATATGGACAGGACTAATGACCAACATGCCCTCCCCCTGAGCTATATAGACAGGACTAATGACCAACATGCCCTCCCCCTGAGCTATATGGACAGGACTAATGACCAACATGCCCTCCCCCTGAGCTATATGGACAGGACTAATGACCAACATGCCCTCCCCCTGAGCTATATGGACAGGACTAATGACCAACATGCCCTCCTCCCTCCCTCCTGAGCTATATGGACAGGACTAATGACCAACATGGCCTCCTCCCTCCCCCTCAGCTATATGGACCGGACTAATGACCAACATGGCCTCCTCTCTCCCCCTGAGCTATATGGACAGGAGTAATGACCAACATGGCCTCCTCCCCTCCCCCTGAGCTATATGGACAGGACTAATGACCAACATGCCTCCCCCTGAGCTATATGGACAGGACTAATGACCAACATGCCCTCCCCCTCCCCCTGAGCTATATGGACAGGACTAATGACCAACATGCCCTCCTCCCTCCTGAGCTATATGGACAGGACTAATGACCAACATGCCCTCCTCCCTCCTGAGCTATATGGACAGGACTAATGACCAACATGCCCTCCTCCCTCCTGAGCTATATGGACAGGACTAATGACCAACATGGCCTCCTCCCTCCCCCTGAGCTATATGGACAGGGCTAATGACCAACATGGCCTCCTCCCTCCCCCTGAGCTATATGGACAGGACTAATGACCAACATGGCCTCCTCCCTCCCCCTGAGCTATATGGACAGGGCTAATGACCAACATGGCCTCCTCCCTCCCCCTGAGCTATATGGACAGGGCTAATGACCAACATGCCCTCCTCCCTCCCTCCTGAGCTATATGGACAGGACTAATGACCAACATGGCCTCCTCCCTCCCCCTGAGCTATATGGACAGGACTAATGACCAACATGCCCTCCTCCCTCCCTCCTGAGCTATATGGACAGGACTAATGACCAACATGCCCCTCCTCCCCCTGAGCTATATGGACAGGACTAATGACCAACATGGCCTCCTCCCCCTGAGCTATATGGACAGGACTAATGACCAACATGCCCTCCTCCCTCCCCCTGAGCTATATGGACAGGACTAATGACCAACATGGCCTCCTCCCCCTGAGCTATATGGACAGGACTAATGACCAACATGCCCTCCTCCCTCCCCCTGAGCTATATGGACAGGACTAATGACCAACATGCCCTCCTCCCTCCTGAGCTATATGGACAGGACTAATGACCAACATGGCCTCCTCCCTCCCCCTGTGCTATATGGACAGGACTAATGACCAACATGCCCTCCCCCTGAGCTATATGGACAGGACTAATGACCAACATGCCCTCCCCCTGAGCTATATAGACAGGACTAATGACCAACATGCCCTCCCCCTGAGCTATATGGACAGGATTAATGACCAACATGCCCTCCCCCTGAGCTATATGGACAGGACTAATGACCAACATGCCCTCCTCCCTCCCTCCTGAGCTATATGGACAGGACTAATGACCAACATGGCCTCCTCCCTCTCCCCTGAGCTATATGGACAGGACTAATGACCAACATGGCCTCCTCCCTCCCCCTCAGCTATATGGACCGGACTAATGACCAACATGGCCTCCTCCCTCCCCCTGAGCTATATGGACAGGACTAATGACCAACATGGCCTCCTCCCTCCCCCTGAGCTATATGGATAGGACTAATGACCAACATGCCCTCCCCCTGAGCTATATGGACAGGACTAATGACCAACATGCCCTCCCCCTCCCCCTGAGCTATATGGACAGGACTAATGACCAACATGCCCTCCTCCCTCCTGAGCTATATGGACAGGACTAATGACCAACATGCCCTCCTCCCTCCCTCCTGAGCTATATGGACAGGACTAATGACCAACATGCCCTCCTCCCTGAGCTATATGGACAAGACTAATGACCAACATGGCCTCCTCCCTCCCCCTGAGCTATATGGACAGGGCTAATGACCAACATGCCCTCCTCCCTCCCTCCTGAGCTATATGGACAGGACTAATGACCAACATGGCCTCCTCCCTCCCCCTGAGCTATATGGACAGGACTAATGACCAACATGCCCTCCTCCCTCCCTCCTGAGCTATATGGACAGGACTAATGACCAACATGGCCTCCTCCCTCTCCCCTGAGCTATATGGACAGGACTAATGACCAACATGGCCTCCTCCCTCCCCCTCAGCTATATGGACCGGACTAATGACCAACATGGCCTCCTCTCTCCCCCTGAGCTATATGGACAGGACTAATGACCAACATGGCCTCCCCCTGAGCTATATGGACAGGACTAATGACCAACATGCCCTCCCCCTCCCCCTGAGCTATATGGACAGGACTAATGACCAACATGCCCTCCTCCCTCCTGAGCTATATGGACAGGACTAATGACCAACATGCCCTCCTCCCTCCTGAGCTATATGGACAGGACTAATGACCAACATGCCCTCCTCCCTCCTGAGCTATATGGACAGGACTAATGACCAACATGGCCTCCTCCCTCCCCCTGAGCTATATGGACAGGGCTAATGACCAACATGGCCTCCTCCCTCCCCCTGAGCTATATGGACAGGACTAATGACCAACATGGCCTCCTCCCTCCCCCTGAGCTATATGGACAGGGCTAATGACCAACATGGCCTCCTCCCTCCCCCTGAGCTATATGGACAGGACTAATGACCAACATGCCCTCCTCCCTCCCTCCTGAGCTATATGGACAGGACTAATGACCAACATGCCTCCTCCCTCCCCCTGAGCTATATGGACAGGACTAATGACCAACATGGCCTCCTCCCTCCCTCCTGAGCTATATGGACAGGACTAATGACCAACATGCCCCTCCTCCCCCTGAGCTATATGGACAGGACTAATGACCAACATGGCCTCCTCCCCCTGAGCTATATGGACAGGACTAATGACCAACATGCCCTCCTCCCTCCCCCTGAGCTATATGGACAGGACTAATGACCAACATGGCCTCCTCCCCCTGAGCTATATGGACAGGACTAATGACCAACATGCCCTCCTCCCTCCCCCTGAGCTATATGGACAGGACTAATGACCAACATGCCCTCCTCCCTCCTGAGCTATATGGACAGGACTAATGACCAACATGGCCTCCTCCCTCCCCCTGTGCTATATGGACAGGACTAATGACCAACATGCCCTCCCCCTGAGCTATATGGACAGGACTAATGACCAACATGCCCTCCCCCTGAGCTATATAGATAGGACTAATGACCAACATGCCCTCCTCCCTCCCTCCTGAGCTATATGGACAGGACTAATGACCAACATGGCCTCCTCCCTCTCCCCTGAGCTATATGGACAGGACTAATGACCAACATGGCCTCCTCCCTCCCCCTCAGCTATATGGACCGGACTAATGACCAACATGGCCTCCTCCCTCCCCCTGAGCTATATGGACAGGACTAATGACCAACATGGCCTCCTCCCTCCCCCTGAGCTATATGGACAGGACTAATGACCAACATGCCCTCCCCCTGAGCTATATGGACAGGACTAATGACCAACATGCCCTCCCCCTCCCCCTGAGCTATATGGACAGGACTAATGACCAACATGCCCTCCTCCCTCCTGAGCTATATGGACTGGACTAATGACCAACATGCCCTCCTCACTCCCCCCTGAGCTATATGGACAGGACTAATGACCAACATGCCCTCCTCACTCTCCTGCCCTATCTGAACAGAGCTGGACATTATTAACTTTTTTTTAGATTTCATATTTTTCTTTTGATTTTCTTTTTCCTGCATATCCTTTTTTAAAATTGTTTTCTTATTGTTATGTTGACTGACGCATAATTTGTAATAAAATGCGAAGCCAAAATAAACAAATTCCCAAACCTTGAGCCTTTTTTGTTCTTAAAAGTAGCACACACTCACGGACGTATATATTTTATAATATGATGTTACCTAAGCAAAATCAACCAATAAAGGAGTGGCCTCATCTTCCCTCCCCCAACCCATCCTCCCCTAGAGAGAGAAACATTAAAGCACTGTGCAAGCTCTGCTTACACCCAATTTCCTTCCATCCAATCAGGCGTTCCCTGAGTGCTGACGGACAGGCCGGGCTGCCTATGTGGAGCCTGCAGGATGGGAGGAGGGAGAATTTCAGCCACTCTGTCCCTTTAAAGCCCCCCTCGCCTCTCTGTCACGCCCTGCACATCAAACAGGAAGTGAACCTATTTTCCAGCCCAGAGTTGTCTCCCAACCAGAACCAGATGTCCAGACCCTTCGACCACCTCTCTCTCCTTTCCAGGTACGGCTCTCCGTCCTGGGCCTCCAAGACCCACTTCGGAGCCCTCCTGAAGCTCCGGGCCAACAGCAGAGCTGGAGACCACCTCAAAGACCTACCCAGCTTGCTGGAGGCTGCAGGGCTCTTCACCAAGTCACCCTCCTGTGGGAAGGCAATCATCCAGGAGGCCCCCAGAGACCCGGGCCTCTCTCTTTCCCATTCCCCGACCGTTGACCTCAAAATCCCGCAGGTGAGAGGCCTTGGAGGCCTGGGGATGGACTTCTGCTTGGGCTCCCAGAGCTCTGATCCCTACAGACTCCCCAGCCACCACAGTGAGAACAGCCTGGGGAAGAGGCAGAGGTCCATCCTGCCCAAACACAGCCGCCTGGGAAGCAGTGGAGGAGAGAGGGAGTACTGGGCTTCATCCGATGCAGACCGCCCTGCCTCTGGGGGGAGGTATCCTACCTCTGACCCCGAGGCAGACCTCAGCAACATGCATCTGAGGAAAAAGAGGGGACGATACCGTCAGTACAACGCAGAGCTGCTAGAGGAAGCTATCGGAGTGGTGATGGAGGGGAAGATGAGCGTGTCCAAGGCTCAGACCGTCTACGGGATCCCTCACAGCACGCTGGAGTATAAAGTCAAGGAGCGCCTTGGCACCCTGAAACACCCGCCCAAGAAGAAGCTGAAGCTGATGAGCCACATGGAGGAACCGGAGGATACGGAGGCCCCAGAGAGCCAAGAAGCTCTGTATGCGACCATGGACCTTCAGTCTGTGTCAGCATCTGGAGAGAACGGCAGGCAGCTGCTCAGTACACGCCTCTCCCCAGACGAATAAAGTCACGATTGAAAGAGATTCAGTACTTGATGATATGTGATGGTTTTTCCCAGACCAGGTAATCGTTTGCATTTGCCAGGCAGTGGCAATGACAGAGGAGTCTATCAGGGGCGGCTGCTGAGGGGAGGATGGCTCATAATAATGTTTGGAACAGAGCAAATGAAATGGCATCAAACCATGTGTTTGATTCCGTTCCAGCCATTACCACAAGTCTGTCCTCCTCAATTAGGGTGCCACCAACCTCCTGTGGACTCTATATAGCTAGTACACAATTGATCAGTTAGGTATGTTGATTTATTCCAAATGCACTTCTACTTACTGTGATCAACCACGTGAATCAATCTGACCTATTCATCTTAGCTCTTGAATTGTTTCTACATGTTTGGTAAGCCTATAAGTAGCTGTTGTCTAAATCAATCAAAAACTAAATCGTCTCTGCCCCTCGACGTTGTCCTAGACATTGTTGAAACACTCCATGTTTTGGCAGTGTTTTTATGAAGCTTGTTTGTGCTGTATAAGGATATCAAACAATATTTTAACGGTTCATCCTGAAACTGCTTTAGATACGGTGCTAACATAATCTAATATTTTTACTATTTGACTAATATAATGTGTGATGTGTTGGCAAAATTGCAATTGGACCAATCCCAATTGTCTTGAGAGTTCTATATTGATCAGTGGCGCCCCTTACTGTCTTCTAGGAGTACTCTAGTTATTACAGCACTTCGGGTTGAGCCAACGGCCTGCAACCCAGCTCCTGTAGAACTACAGGAAATGTATGGTCTTATTGGAGGCCAGCTGAATCAAAAGCCTACAGACCTTGTAGCACCAAGGTTGGAGACATTTGGGTTGGATTCACCAACCTCATTTCTTTGTTTGGGTCATAATGATGACGCATGTTCAGCCCTCAACATGTAGAATCAAGGCTTCTATTTGAAACTCTATTCATATTTGACCACCTAAATGGGGGTTTATAATGTTTATTTTACTTTGTCAACCAGTGTTTGACTTTAAGCTCACAATCTCTTTCCCTGTCACTGTTCAGCAAATGCACACCTGAGATTGAATAGACCAAACTACAGCAGAAAGAATATGTGGTTGCAAGGATGCCTGTAACTACTGAAAATCTTAATGTGAGGTTGTATGTTTTTGTTTGTTGGGAGAACAGATTCCTCTGTCTGCAATTTCACCTCCTTTAGTTACCAACCAAACCTCAGCTATAGACGTGTTGGCTGTTTAGCTGCAAAATCACTATAGAGAAACTGGTTTGGCCTAGATTGTTGACCCGTAAACTATATTTTGTCTCAAATGTGTATTGAAACGTACATTTGCACAATGAGCACTTTTCTCTGAAATACATGTCAGTTGTTGGTGAGCTAGCTAGTGAATTTTGGCTATATTACCATAGATGTGACATCAGTCAAAACACCTCAAAACAAGACATTGTATCAAAGAGATCAAACTAGCTAAAACACGCCACCCACAATTCCCCAGGTGGCAGTTTCTTGTCATTGTTGCTAGCAGTCTGTCCATCCAGAATCACAACGCACAGACTTCTGCCTCATTGAAGCCTGCACATTGTTTTTGTGACGCAAGCTAAACGTTTATACTCTCCAAAAGCACGGCAGAGTTACAACCACTCAGATGTCTCTCCGCTGTGTGACTGGGACATTTTCTTTACCTGTGTTTACCTGTAGCCTTCACCACAACTCAGGGTAATGTTTGTGTGTGGCTGCAGTACTTGTGTGAATGTGTATATTTCTATGTTAGATATCTATACACAAACATACCTCACTCAGATACTTATTTCCATGCCTCTTGTATCTTACTCAGAATCATCTGAAAAGGGGTACATTTTTTGTTGTCTGCGAACAGACACTTTTGGGATGTCTTACCATTGACGGATAAATATATGCACCCGACTCTTATCAGATGTTCTCACAACTTACCTTAACCGAGCATTTGTTTACCAGTTTGAGCCTCCTGGACAGTTTAAATCTGTGCGGCGCTGCAGTTAGCACAACAAACTTCAGGTGTGAAGTCTGGTAGTTTCGTTACCTCTAGTGATGACTGTCCCTGCTTAACAGAAGAAGACCAGGACAAGGGACAGGTGGAAATGTTTGTTCTTAAAACATAAAAAAAAAATCTTAACTATGTATTTAAAGATTGGTTTTATTCACGTGTTAGATTGCAGCTTTAAGGTGCAGTAAATTGATGAGTCTCAACGGTTTCAAAGGTTTTGCCATGTGGCGCATAGCACTAAGGAAATTCTTTGGAGAAGTGTAGAATATGCTGAAGCCCATTGCAGTTTAAACATCGTGATGTTTTTAGAAAACATCACATTCAATGGATGCCGTATTTGCTCCTCCTTGGTAATACTGACCCAATATCAATTTCTGGAAATCTCAGAATTGTACACAATGTTTACTTATCTAATTCTACAATCAGAACTAGAATCCAAATACTCATCGTGACTAGAACGCTCGGACGCAGCAACATGGCGTCCCGCTGTGGATTTGGCAAAACTGCTGTGAGTACTACTTACCCTATCGACAGTTATACCTCAGGACATTTCAGAATATTACACCAAGGATTTGATTTTGGCCCACCGTGAACACACAGCTACAAACTTTTAGATACTTGGTCAAACTTAACTGATATCACATGAAATGCAATGCAAAAAACAAGAACTTTCCTTAAGCAAGGCTGCTCCTTTTCAGTTCTTATTTTTTTTGGACAACATTACATTTCAGAATCTCTGACATTTCCTTTAGTCTTTCAGGTGTATATAAGTATAGTGAAAATAAATATAGTTGACTACTAGGTTAACTAATTAGTATGAATCTACTGTAAATGTTACTTTTTAAATGTGCAATGTATGTCAGTCAAAAGCTTGTACACACCTACTCATTCAAGGGGGTTTTCTTTATTTTTTACTATTTTCTACATTGTACAATAATAGTTAAGACGTCAACTATGAAATATCACATATCAAAAAATGCAGTAACCAAAAAAGCTATTTTATATTTGAGATTCTTCAAAGTAGCCACCCTTTGCCTTGATGATACCTTTGCAAACGCTTGGCATTCTCTCAACCAGCTTCAGGAGGAAGACACCTGGAATGCATTTCAATTAACAGGGGTGCCTTTTTTAAAAGTTAATTTGTGGAAATTCTTTCTTTCTTAATGCATTCAATCATTTGTGTTGTGACAAGGTAGGGTGGGTATACAGAAGATAGCCCTATTTGATAAAAGACCAAGTCCATATTATGGCAAAAACAGTTCAAATAAGCAAAGAGAAATGACAGTCCATCATTACTTTAAGACATGAAGGCCAGTCAATCTGGAAAATGTAAAAAACTTTTCTGCTGCAGAGGATACATTTATTAGAGTTAGCAGCCTTAGAGAATCAGGCCTTCATGGCCAAATGACTGCACAGAAATCACTACTAAAGGACACCAATAAGAAGCGGAGACCTGCTTGGGCCAAGAAACACAAGCAATGGACATTAGATCGGTGGAAATCCGCCTTTGGTCTCAGTCCAAATTTGAGATTTTTGGTTCCAACTGCCGTGTCTTTGTGAGACGCAGAGTAAGTGAACGGATGATCTCCGCGTGTGTTTTTCCCACCGTGAAGCATGGAGGAGGAGGTGTGATGGTGTGGGGGAGCTTTGCTGCTGACACTGTCTGTGATTTGCTGGTGACGCTGTGATTGATTTAGAATTCAAGGCACACTTAACCAGCATGGCTACCACAGCATTCTGCAGCGATACGCCATCCCATCTGTTGATTTTCAGCAGGACAATGACTAAAAAGACCTCCAGGCTGTGTAATGGCTATTTGACCAAGGAGAGTGATGAGTGCTGCATCAGATGACCTGGCCTCCACAATCACCCGACCTCAACCAATTTGAGATGGTTTGGGATGAGTTGGACCACAGGGTGAAGGAAAAGTAGCCAACAAGTGTTCAGCATACATGGCAACTCCTTCAAGACTGTTGGAAAAGCATTCCTCATGAAGCTGGTTGAGAGAATGCAAAGTGTGCAAGCTGTTGTCAAGGCAAAGGTTTGCTTCTTTGAAAAATCTCAAATATAGAAAATATATTTTGATTCAACACCTTTTTTTTCCTTTACTACATGATTCCATATGGGTTTTGATGTCTTTGCTATTATTCTACAATTTAGATGATAGTAAAAAGAAAGAAAAACCCTTGAATGAGGTGTCAACTTTTTTGACTGGTACTGTATATGTGGAAATCTTTTGAACTTGCAAACCAACTGTGATAACCCTCAAGTCGAGACATATGCTTCACTGTAGTTGCAATAGATTTGGGTTATGATTTCATTTCATTGTAATTGGTCATCGGAAACTAATCAAGATTACTTTGTTTTGAGGATGAGTCCGTTTTATTAGTGGATTCGATGGGATTGACAACAAAAAGGTAAACAAATCAAAGTGAGTTACTTTTTAATCAAATTAAACAGTTGCAAGGCTTTTCTGTGTTACCATGACAATCACGGAGCCGTGCTCCTACGTAGTCGCTGCCATAAAATGGACATTTAGAAATCCAGTTACTGAGACAAGATTAGACTATTTGGAGAGAAATTCAAGTTTTTTATTTTTTATTATCCTTTTGCATGTGGTCCGTTCTTCCACAATACACAAACAGTTTCTGTGTTAACACAACCCTTGTGGAACCTGTTTTAATGTTAAAATGACAGAAATCCACAGCAGCCACTCTGTTGGTTTCTGCTACCTCATCTGTAGAAAAGGACTGAACCTGCATCAAATACATCTTACTTCTTGAGGCAGTATGGAGCAATTTCCCATAAACACAAGCGAAGGATATGGGCCAACGCTTTTTTGCAGTACGTGTTGAACTCCGCTAGCTGTTTGTTGACTCGCTGCTTTAGATGTATGCCGTAATCTTGTTGTCAACAGTTTTGCGATTTGCTGTCCATGGCCCATCAGGTTAATTAAGCTACAAAATAATTTATGTATGGAGATGTGAATAACACTTGGCAAAGGTTGATATTAGCAAATATTTTCTTGGATGAGATCTATTATACAAGGCTACTGAAAATTGAAGGACTGGGTTGGTACACTTTTTGTAAATATTTCAAGGTTCTGTAAAAGTGAAATGCACCCTAATTGACTCATTCATATTTTAAAGGGTGTTAATGTTTTTCGACGGTTGTTGGTTTTTGTCCGTGTTTCTACTAATGTGTTTTTGATTGAATAGCTTGTAGGCGTTCTTCCCAATAAGTCAGAAATGTAAATGGACCCTTCACACCAATGCTTCGATGAGAAGCTTTTCAGAAGCTTGCACACCCTTCAGTTCAATGAGATGATGTTTCTTGACAAGATAGTTGTAGTCCTTTTGACTCCTGCAGTATTTATAAAAATAGTCTTAACACTAATTATACCAAACTATACACGCAGACAGATTTTACAGATGTATTCAGACCCCTTGACTTTTTCCACGTTTTGTTATGTTACAGCCTTATTCTAAAATGGATTCAATTGTTTTTTCCCTCCAATCTGCACACAATATCCCATAATGAAAAGCAAAAACAGGTTTTTATACATTTTTGCAAATGTATAAAAAAAAACACTGAAATATCACGTTTACATAAGTATTTAGACCATTTAATCAGTACTTTGTTGAAGCACCTTTGGCAGCGATTACAGCCTCAAGTGGCTTGGGTATGACGCTCTCATTCTTCTCTGTAGATCCTCTCAGGCTCTGTCCGGTTGGATGGGGAGCGTCACTGCACAGCTATTTTCAGGTCTACAGAGATTGTTCGATCGGGTTCAAGTCCAGGCTCTGGCTGGGCCCACTCAAGGACATTCAGAGCCTTGTCCCGAAGCCACTTCTCCATTGTCTTGGCTGTGTGCGTAGTGTCATTGTCTTGGAAGGTTGATAATGGCGCCAGAGGGGACGGCTGCCGTTTTGCATGCTCATGGACATCAGAACAGTGCTTACTCACCTCGAACTGGATGAGTATTATTTTTTCTTTAATGAGTCCGACGCGAAGCATATACTGCTTTGTCAAGACACGGCCCAAATCCCTGTCATCCTCGTGGGGAAAAAATGGAGATAGAGGGGGAGGAGGGTGCCTTGTAAGAATTCACCGACGAGTAGATAAACCATCACTACCCTCTGTATTATTGGCCACCGTGTCATCATTAGAAAACAAACTGGACCATCTACGATTTTTACCAGTGACACGCTCAATATGGAAGTTGTCAGATGACACGGATGCTACACTACAGGACTGTTTTGCTAGCTCTGGAATATGTTCCGGGATTCATCCAATTGCATTGAGGAGTACACCACCTCAGTCACTGGCTTCATCAATAAGTGCATTGACGAAGTCATCCCCACAGTGACAATATGTACATATCACAACCAGAAGCCATGGATTACTGGTAACATCCGCATCGAGCTAAAGACTAGAGCTGCTGCTGTTTTCCAGTACGTACGCTTCTAAGAAATCCCACTATGACCTCCGACAAACCACCAAACAAGCAAAGCATCAATACAGGACTAAGATTGAATCCTACTACACTGGCTCAGACGCTTGTCGGATGTGGCAGGGCTTGAAAACTATTATGGACAACAAAGGGAAACCCAGCCACAAGCTGCCCAGTGACGTGATTCAACCAGATGAGCTAAATGCCTTTTATGCTCGCTTCGAGGCAAGCAACACTGAAGAATGCTTGAGAGCACCAGCTGTTCCGGACAACTGTGTGATCACGCTCTTCGTAGCCAACGTGACGAAGACCTTTTTAAACTGGTCAACATTCACAAAGCCGCGGGGCCAGATGGATTACCAGCAAGTGTACTCAAAGCATGCACGGACCAACTGGGAAGTGTCTTCACTGACATTTTCAATCCCTGACCAAGTCTGTAATAACCAATGGAGTCAAGTACTTTAAAGTATCTGTACTCTACTTTATATTTGAACTTTTCCTTCACTACATTCCTTTTTAATCCATACGTTTTTACTGACGCCCAAAATACTTTTTACATGGTGAATGCTTAGCAGGACAGGAAAATGATCCAATTCACACACTTATTTCTCCCTCAATGTGAGAAAGACAAAGGAGCTGATTCTGGACTATAGGAAAAGGAGGGCCGATCAGGCCCCAATTAACATAAACTAGGCTCAAGTGAAGCCGGTCAACAAACTATCATGGTCCAGACACACCAAGACAGTTGTGAAGGGGTCACAACAACACCTTTTCTCTCAGGAGACTGAAAAGATTTGTCATGGGTCCCCAGAACCTCAAGGTTCTATAAATGCACCATCAAGAGCAACCTGACAGGTTGCATCACCGCCTGGTATGGCAACAGCTCGGCATCTGACCGTAAGGAACTACAGAGGGTAGTGCGTACGGCCCAGCACATCACTGGGGCTTCCTGACATCCAGGACCTATACTAGGCAGTGTCTGATAAAGACCCCAAAAATTGTCAGACTCCAGTCACCTAAGTCCATAGACCGTTCTGTCTGCTACCGCACGGCATGAGGTACCGGAGCACCAAGTCTAGGACCAAAAGGCCCCTTAACAGCTTCTATCCCCCCAAGCCATAAGACTGCTGAACAATTCATCAAATGGCCAACCATTTTACATTGATCTGAGAGTATTTTAGGTGCCTTTTGGTAAACTCCAAGTGGCCTGTCTTGCCTTTTTATCTGTCTGGCCAATACATAAAGGCCTGATTGGTAGAGTGCTGCAGAGATTGTTGTCGTTCCGGAAGGTTCTCCACAGAGTTACTCTGCAAAAACCAAGCCTGGAGCTCTGTCAGTGACCATCGGGTTCTTGGTCACCTCCCTGACCAAGGCCCTTCTCCCCCAATTGCTCAGTTTGGAAGGGTGGCAAGATTTAGGAAGAGTCTTGGTTGTTCCTAACTTATTCTATTTAAGATTGATGTATGCCACTGTGTTCTTGGGGACCATCAATGCTGCAGATTTTTTTTTTGGTCCCCTTCCCCAGATCGGTGTTAAGACAATCCTGTCTGAGGCTTGGTTTTTGCTCTGACATGCACTGTCAACTGTGGGACTTCATACAGGTGTATGCCTTTTTTATAAATCATGTCCAGTCAATTGAATTTACCACAGGTGGACACCCAAGTTGTAGAAACATCTCAAGGATGATCAATGGAAACAGGATGCACCTGAGCTCAATTTCGAGTTCCATAGCAAAGGGTCTGAATTCTTATGTAAATAGGGTATTTCTATTTTTTAATTTGCAAACAATTCTAAAAATGTGTTTTCGCTTTGTCATTATGGGTTATTGTGTGTAGATTTAAGACATTTTGGAATAAGGCTGCAATGTGGAAAAAGGGAAGGGGTCTGAATATTTCCAGAATGCACATTATATTAAAACCTCATACACTACTGTTAAAGTTTGGGGTCACTTAGAAATGTCCTTGTTTTTGAAAGAACAGCACTTTTTTACCATTTCAAATTGATCAGAAATACGGTGTAGACATTGTTAATGTTGTAAATGACAATTGTAGCTGGAAACTGGAATAAAATGGAATAACTACATAGGCTTTCAGAGGCCCATTATCAGCAACCATCACTCTCGTGTTCCAATGCCACGTTGTGTTAGCCTTTTTAAAATGATAAACTTGGACTAGCTAACACAATGTGGCATTGGAACACAGGAGTGATGGTTGCTGATAATGGCCCTCTGTAAACTTATGTACAGTGGCTTGCGTAAATACCCCGTGGCATTTTTCCTATTTTGTTGCTTTACAACCTGGCATTCAAATGTATTTTTTGGGTGGTTTGTATCATTTGATTTATACAACATGCCTACCACTTTGAATATGAAAAAGATTTTTTATTGTGAAATAAGACAAACAACTTGAGCATGCATAACTATTCAAGCCACCCAAAGTCAATACTTTGTAGAGCCATCTTTTACAGCAATCACAGCTGCAAGTCTCTTTAGGCATGTCTCTATAAGCTTGGCACATCTAGCCATTGGGATTTTTGCCCATTCTTCAAGGCAAATCTTCTCCAGCTCCTTCAGGTTGGATGGGTTCCGCTGATGTACAACAATCTTTAAGTCATAGCACAGATTCTCAATTGGATTGAGGTCTTGGCTTTGACTAGGCCATTCCATATGTTTCCTCTTAAACCACCCAAGTGTTGTATTAGCAGTATGCTTAGGGTCATTGTCCTGCTGGAAGGTGAACCTGCGTCCCAGTCTCAAATATCTGGAAGACTGAAACAGGTTTCCCTCAAGAATTTCCCTGTATTTAGCGCCATCCATCATTCCTTCAATTCTGACCAGTTTCCCAGTCCCTGCCGATGGAAAAACATGGGACAGCATGATGCTACCACTACCATACTTCACTGTGGGGATGGTGTTCTCGGTGTGATGATGTGTTGGGCTTGCGCCAGACAAAGCATTTTCCTTGATGGCCAAAAAGCTACATTTTAGTCTCATCTGACCAGAGTACCTTCTTCCATATGTTTGGGGAGTCTCCCACATGCCTTTTGGTGAACATCATACGTGTTTGCTTATTTTTTTCTTTAAGCATTGGCTTTTTTCTGGCCACTTCCATAAAATCCAGCTCTGTGGAGTGTACGGCTTAGTGGTCCTATGGACATATACTCCAATCTCCGCTGTGGAGCTTTGCAGCTCCTTCAGGGTTATCTTTGTTGCCTCTATGATTAATTCCCTCCTTGCCTGGTCCGTGAGTTTTGGTGGGCGGCCCTCTCTTGCAGGTTTGTTGTGTTGCCATATTCTTTCCATTTTTTAAATAATGGATTTAATGGTGCTCTGTGGGATGTTCAAAGTTTCTGATATTTTTTTATAACCCAACCCTGATCTGTACTTCTCCACAACTTTGTCCCTGATCTGTTTGGAGAGCTCCTTGGTCTCCATGGTGTCGCTTGCTTAGTGGCGTTGCAGACTCTGGGGTCTTTCAGAACAAGTGTATATATACTGAGATCATGTGACACTTAGATTGCACACAGGTGGACTTTATTTAACTAGGTGACTTCTGAAGGTAATTGGTTGCACCAGATCTTATTTAGGGCCTTCATAGCAAAGGGGGTGAATACATATGCACACACCACTTTTCTGTTTTTACTTTTTATTTTTCTCACCAATTTGGACTATTTTGTTTATGTCCATTACATGAAATCCAAATGAAAATCCATTTTTAAATTACAGGTTGTAATGGAACAATGCCAAGGGGGATGAAGGCTTTTGCAAGGCATTGTAGATATTCTGCAGTCTCCAGTTACAGTAGTCATTTACAACATTAACAATGTCTACACTGTATTTCTTATCGATTTCATGATATTTTAGTGGACAAAACATATGCTTTTCTTTTCAAAATCAAGGAATTGTCTAAGTGACCCCAAACTTTTGAACGTGTGTGTTACTTGATACATAGGAATATTTAGCTCTTATCACAGATCCAGGGAGGTAGGCAACAGCTGATGTCAAAACTGCTTTTCTAATTTCCATTCCTCTGTTTTGAGTGGATGTTTTACGATGGTATGATTCCGTATGAAAGCAGTCTTCATAAAGGCCTTTGATTAAAGACTTTAAGCTGATGTGTACATACAGTTTGGGTTGTTGTACATACACTTTGTCTACTTATTTAAAGTACTTGTGTATTCATTTCTGAAGACATTAACTTCGATATACTTTTTACTTTAAAATACCTTTTATGTTTTGGGCAATGTATGAAGGAATGAGATTTTGAATTATTGGCGGTGTGGATTCAAGACACTGTTGGATATGTGAAGTGGAATTGGTTTGATCCTGTGGGTGAAGGATTGGTTGAAAACACTGGTGTATGGAAGGCAAATTATTGTCACAGACAACCTTTGAAACTTGAAATCTTAGTCGTCCCGGCCATGATCTATACAATGACCTACTTAAGATTTGTGTAATTAACTCATACATACCATGTGTTCTTAATGTTTGCTAAATTATTTTTACTCCCTCTATGTATTATAAGGTTTAAAAAGGAGGTGTATTTCCATCTTTTCTTTTGTATGCGTTTGTGAAATATCTTCCCCTTCTGTTATTCTTGCTGCTGTTGTCTCTTGCTCTATTTCTGCTCGTCTCTCCCGTCCACCTCTTTTTTGTTGAGAAAACACAAATGTGTGAATTGTCATGTACACATATTCAGATTATTGTGGTCAGATCTTAACTTACAATGTTGAAAGAAAAGTGGAGAGAGCGAGACATAGAAACCCTCAGGGACAAAACACCCCCTCACTCCTTCAGGTACTGTCTACACATTTAGACAGAGCAGCAACTTAAAGTCCTGTAAAATAAACAACACACCCCCTCACTCCTTCAGGTACTGTCTACACATTTAGACATAGCAGCAACTTAAAGTCCTGTAAAATAAACAACACACCCCTCACTCCTTCAGGTACTGTCTACACATTTAGACATAGCAGCAACTTAAAGTCCTGTAAAATAAACAACACACCCCCTCACTCCTTCAGGTACTGTCTACACATTTAGACAGAGCAGCAACTTAAAGTCCTGTAAAATAAACAACACACCCCTCACTCCTTCAGGTACTGTCTACACATTTAGACATAGCAGCAACTTAAAGTCCTGTAAAATAAACAACACACCCCCTCACTCCTTCAGGTACTGTCTACACATTTAGACATAGCAGCAACTTAAAGTCCTGTAAAATAAACAACACACCCCTCACTCCTTCAGGTACTGTCTACACATTTAGACATAGCAGCAACTTAAAGTCCTGTAAAATAAACAACACACCCCTCACTCCTTCAGGTACTGTCTACACATTTAGACAGAGCAGCAACTTAAAGTCCTGTAAAATAAACAACACACCCCTCACTCCTTCAGGTACTGTCTACACATTTAGACATAGCCGCAACTTAAAGTCCTGTAAAATAAACAACACACCCCTCACTCCTTCAGGTACTGTCTACACATTTAGACAGAGCAGCAACTTAAAGTCCTGTAAAATAAACAACACACCCCTCACTCCTTCAGGTACTGTCTACACATTTAGACATAGCAGCAACTTAAAGTCCTGTAAAATAAACAACACACACCCCCTCACTCCTTCAGGTACTGTCTACACATTTAGACAGAGCAGCAACTTAATTTTCCTGTAAAATAAACAACACACCCCTCACTCCTTCAGGTACTGTCTACACATTTAGACATAGCAGCAACTTAACTTCCTGTAAAATAAACAACACACCCCTCACTCCTTCAGGTACTGTCTACACATTTAGACAGAGCAGCAACTTAAAGTCCTGTAAAATAAACAACACACCCCCTCACTCCTTCAGGTACTGTCTACACATTTAGACATAGCAGCAACTTAAAGTCCTGTAAAATAAACAACACACCCCTCACTCCTTCAGGTACTGTCTACACATTTAGACATAGCCGCAACTTAAAGTCCTGTAAAATAAACAACACACCCCCTCACTCCTTCAGGTACTGTCTACACATTTAGACATAGCCGCAACTTAAAGTCCTGTAAAATAAACAATAAAAAAAACACACCAATCACCAAAAACAGGTCAGATAGTAATTTAGGCTTAACAGTGTGTTTCAGTTGCACGTTTTTAATTGCATGTGGATTTGGGGGGGGTTTCTTTGACTGAAGCTGATCCCGCAAGTGAGCCAAAAAAACCATCCAATTGAACCTCTGTTTTTTTCTTTTTATTTCTTTAAACACAATGAATGTCAATGTAAACTCCGTTCAGGTGAGATGTTAGCCAAACTGCATTAATCTCTCCTGCTCACAGTGCCTCAGACACCATAGTTATCACACTCCGTTGATAATTAACTACTGTTTAACAGAATACGTTTGAACCTACTCTCTGAGCATCTGTGGACAATGTGAATCCCGAAGAAAAAAGAAATAGTTCATTTTGGCCTAATTTCTAAACTGATGTAGCTGGACAACTCGTTAGTTGAACCTTCTGAGTGCAAGGTATCGTTAAAGAAAAGATTCAAAAGGGGTCTTTCCGCATATGTATTGATTGAACAGATGAAGAGATTCTGACTTGCGATTCCTTTTGTTGGGAGATTTATTTTGTTAATGTCCTCTTTGAGCAGTCCCTCCTATTCCCTCTCTCTAAACCCACTGGATTTAGAGCTGGTTTTGGTAGTCTACATGTTGCTGCTTGTCTCTACGGCTTGTAGATTAAGACTGTTCTATATGAAGTCTGTCGTAGCAAGTTATTCCTTTTAAATCGTTTGAAAGCAGCTCTTTTCAACCCTATACGGTGGACTAATTGTGATAACTTGCAGTGCGTGGAACAAGACACGTCAAACATAAAGGACTGGGAGGCTTTTCAAAAAGAATTAAATACAAAATATTTCATACGTTTTATTTCCAGCTTAAGTGGGCTATAAGCAATTCGGTTTCATATGAAATGCCTCGGATTCGTTAGTCTCTATGGTTAATGTATTCAGATGCTCAGATAACAACAGGTACACACAAACCTAACAACCTCATTTCAATAATTGCCATTTGCACAGTTTGGCAGATTTTTTTTGTTTTCTATTGTAATTTATTTCTGAATGTTTTTTGGGGGGTTACTATGTTATTAGAACTTGGCTATGGTCCAAGTGTCTTTGTAGTAGAGAGAACTTAATGATCACTAAGTTAAAATTTACCAGTGCAACCAAATACATTTTTTGGAATGCAATTTTGATTTGACAACTTTACTAATAAAATATGACTGCTTCTTATATGCCCCTTTATAATATTTGAACTGAAGTGGTTGATATGCTCTCAATTTTGTGTTTGTTGCATTGAACCTGGGGCACCAATGATTGTCTTTGTGTAAGTGTAAGAATTTACTCAATGTATCCTTTAAGGGAAAAAATGCCATTTTGAAAAAGAGATGAATTCTAACAATGTAACAGGTCAAATTCACTGGACGAAATATTCACTTTTCAAAATCACCTATTCTTCTAATAAATTTTGTGAAAATGTAATGTTCTCTGTCGTCTTTTTCAAACAAACACTTAGCATTGGATTTTTCACAATTTTCTAATGGGCTCGATTTTCTTTTGTTTCATAAAATGAATAGATTAAATATGAATTTAATTAAATACTGTGTATCTAATTATACGCTCCTACTCATTGCTGTCAAATGTCTCATTAGGCCAACTCTGTGAATACTCGTATTTTGCTAAAGACATTTAACACTGCTCATGAGCTTCTCATTCCTCCCACACTATTAGAAACCGAGGCTGGTAATAAAGGTCATATTGTCTGACTCAGTCATTAATTGGGTTGATATTAAGTTATATTTTTATGCAACTCAAACAATATTTCGGCCTTAACTCTTGTTAAACTCTATGGTGTGTCAATAGTATCAAAAATGTAAACATTTTCCACCAGCAATGTGGATGATACGCCTCATGGTTCTGTCTATGAAATAATTACCTGGGAATGGTGTCACCAAGATGGACCAACAGACGGGCTTTGATGATGTCCACTGCTTCTTTGTTGTCATGGTTCCATGTTCATTCTATAGATTTGATTGAATATGAGGATATCCTGGACTGATGGAAATTCTGACATGGACAAGTGAAATCAATACGTTTGGTTTAGGGTTTACAAAAACCGAACATGATTGAATTATGGGTCAGTTACTGTTCCCCATGTTTATTCTGGCAGTTTTTTTCCCTTCACATTTATATCTATATCATTTTTCTCTTAGCATGTAACCCAGCCCAGTATGTTGCATTTTCATGATAGCATTTCTTTCTGAAGTATAGAAAAATAATTCATTTAGATGGGTGCTGTGAATACTTTATTCATCTTCATAGGGAAAGTGGTTTAAGAAGCTGCCATCCAGCAGGATAAATGCATTAAATACCTACAACTTGGGTTGGGTGTTATTCACATTTCCATACCTTCATATCATGCCTGTGCCATCCTTGGTTACACCGTATTACCGGTGGTAAATACAAGGGGTGCCATTTTGTTTTAAACAAAAAGAAGGTCCAAAAAACGTAATTTAATTCATACTAAGGAATTCCCATAGCGGATGCTAGGTAAATGCTAACGAGCGCATGCAAACTAATTGCAAGACAACCCAGCTCATGAAGTTATGCAGGTTTTTCAAAGGGCTACTCAGTTTGCTGCACACACAAAACTATTAGACAGCAGGGATCTTAATCCAGGAGGGGAATGTCTCTTCAGTTACCAAGATTCAAGAAGCTTGATGTTGCAAGCGAGTCACTTGGCTAGCAAATTAGCAAACCGAATACACCGCTGGAGAGAATTTATCTTTAGTTAGAACTATTAAGTAACTAAGATGTGTTGCTGACAAACATGAGCAGTGAATTTCTAACTTGATCACCTCTCTAAATTGCGCTGCAGAGGTATCGCTCACCTCATGAAGCTTCTGTTTGCTGGTTGTGCTTCTTTGTAAACAAACGCATGACTCACTCAATCAGCTGTTTTGGTGAACTACCGGTAAGCTTCATAATGGAAACAACATCTAACGGCTGAAATAAAGAATACAATCTGTAAGCAAGTGAACTACTCCCCTCTGGGCACAGATATAGGGTACCCCTCAGCAGGAAAAACGTCTACACAATCATTTGTGCCAGGTGTGATATCCTTCCTAAATAGCTTGGGCTAATGTTCCTATCGTATTTAAATGGCACTTTAAACATGTACATGACACTGCAACAAAATGTCCCCATGGGGACAATAAAGTCAGTAAGTAAGAAGACTGCAGGTATTTATTGGAAAAAGTAGAAATATCCACATTTAAAAAAATATGTTCTACAGGATTGAAATCATACTGTGGGTATTTCAAAATACCCCGGTATACAAGGCATACAGCCTCACCCTACCTATCGACCCTACCCTACAACTCTCATTATAATCCATGTGGGCTTCATATGTTTTAACCTTGAGTCTGACTTCTCTTTGTCCTTCTAATAACCTTTGATTGAAAATGAATTCATATGCTTTTGGACATTTTTGTAAGCGTACGTGTATATTCATGACAACGATATAAACATCCTTGTCCTGTTTGTCTTGCAGTGAATGTCTGGAGCTGACGACAGAAAAGGCCCGGGACCTGCAGTCCACCTCCACGCTGGAGCAGTTCATGACCAAGCTCTGTCTGCACCACCAGAGGCAGATTGTCGACGCTCTGGGCTTCCTACAGACAGAGGTCTGTATAGGCATTACTCTCATTGTGCATTTTCAATTCGGTAAAATTTTACAGAAAGTTATTTTCCCTGAAAGTAAATCGCAAATCACACACAACAGAGGATACATACATACGTAAACAAGAAGATACCGCACAGCAGAGGAGGTAAATAAGACCGAGGTACTGTAGAGTGATTGTTTTGTCCAGAGCCATATATATAGAGAGTTGGGTCAACTTTTTGAATACTGTTCTAGTACATAGTATTATTGAAATATTCCCCATGTAATGTTGAGGCGCTAACATGGCGGCCATAGACTGTTGTAGTCATAGCCTCTAGTAATTTAATAGGATCTCTGACATAAACCCTCAGTTCCAGAATGGTACAATAATGGGAGCCGTTTTGGTCATATAGATGTCCAAACCAGTCTAATTTGAATGAATGGCTATAGAGGCTTATGTGATGCATTTCCTGCTTTTACTTATACAGGAAATTAAAGGCATTTAATATTTCAGAAATTGTCACCTGAAAATATTGTTCTATAATTATAAATACAGTTTATACAGGTTTTATGACAATTATGCACCAATATTTTGTTTGTCTAAATAGCCTCTAAAACTGCCAATTGGCAGTGATTTTATTTTTCTCCCTAAGTCTTCTGAACATTTGTATTTTATTTTGTGTTATCGCTGGACTATAAAAACACTGGCAAATCATCTCCAAGGAATTTTCCTTTAGGAAATCTGTTCTACAGTATGCCTACGCATCGTAGAGAGATATTTGATTGTATACAAATGCAAGCAAGGTTTGAAATGATGATGTTTTAGTCAAACATTATATCTGTTTGGGCTTCTTGCGGGCAATTTGCAGTCTGCAAATGATTTGTAATTATGTTCCGGTCCCTTGACCATGCGCTCAAAAAATATCGTCCCACGGCTCTAGTTGATGATCCCTCCACTAAAATATATATAAATAGACAATAAATGTCTGGATGTTTGTTTTCTTGGAATGCTGTGTCTCATTATAAGATACAATATCAGTACTTGTCGGATTTACAACTTGTCTAAATCCTGTCATCAACTGATTTCAGCCGATTGACTGCATTGTTTGAATGGAATGTTGGCATATTGGCTGTTAATTTGAAAACATTTGGAATCATTCCACTAAAACTGTCTTGCTAGCTAGCAAAGGTAATGTGCAAATAATATTTTACACCATCGTATCACAGCACTGGCTGATCATGGTTGACTAGCTTCCTTACCAAAATGGATGCCATTTTATACTGTCATAAGGTTAATGTTCATTCTAGTATTCTAATTCCTAAATCTATAGTTGTCGTGTAAATTCAACAATTCCATAAACCTCAATGGCAAAACTCTATACAGGGCTCTGGATTTGTCTATGTAAAAACTAAACTGTGGTATTGAATAACCCCATGGTGGTTCTTGTTCTAGGTTAAGGCTATATCCTCCTCCAGTACTTCGCTAGCTTCTGCCTCCAAACCCTCTTGCTCAGTGGAGCACGGAGCCCTCCAGGGTCCTAGCCCTGCACCTTGCCTGCAGACCCCAGAGAGGGGGAGGACTGGTCAGAAACTTCCCCTGGCTTCCACTCCAAAAGGATCGACGGAGGGGCAAGAAAGGTTGGTAGCCCCAGAGCAGACTGCTGTGTTACGAAATGTGTCTGGGGCCTCTGGGCCGGCCTTGGATCTCCGTAAACCTGGCCCAGGGGAGTCTAAGGCTTTGGCAACACTGTTCAGAAGCGCAGATAACAGTGTGAGTAAACGTCTTAGTGACCATGCTCCGCTAAAGATCAAAATCATGAAGTCCAGCAGCCTGGCTGATGGTAAAAAGCTATCCTGTGTGCTCACCACCTCTCTTCCTGCTGGCGCCGGTACTTTGGAAGAAATGCAGGGCATTTCTGACCCCTCAACCAGAGCAGATACTTACAGTACTGGACAAGGCTCCTCTGTGAAAAGGCACGATCATGCTGATCGCTCAACAAGACAAAGAGGCTCCATTGAACATACCAAAGACACGCTGGTCAAACAAAGTCCACCTGAAAAGACCCACAACAACATACCCCCAGTTTCCCCCGGGACAGCAAGAAAGACCATAAAGGGGTCTTCCTACCATCGGCCTAGGGCCACTTCCTCAGTGTGTCGGTTTGTAACCGACCCTGATCTCGGCCACTGCGACATCGTCTACATCGACAAACCAATCACAGAGTGTTTCCGGGAACGGCAGCACCGTCTGCTCCCTCGACGCAACGCCAGGAAAAGCACCCGAGGTCACATGTATGTGGAAGAAATGTGGGAGCTGAAGACTGTCCGTACATTAGCCAAGACGTCTGCCCGCAATGATAGTGGCAACTGTCCCACTCCAATGCCAGAGCCCATCACTCTGGTCACACCTAAACAGGTGCTTGGCAAGCCTGAGGGACTACCTCTTGTGGATATGCCTTTTGTTGGAGGTTTTGTGGAGACTGTCAGTCAGAAAACTCCTTCCGAGCTTCCAGCTGAAAGTGAGGTGGCGGGGGATGTGGAGGCCGCAGCAGCATCAGCCAGTGAGATGGCACTGATCGTTGAGACTAGTCAGACAGACCAGAGTCAGTGCAAAGAGCAGACTGCCCCTCCACCTCCTTCACAGAGTCCCCCAGTGGATAACGAGCAGAGTACAGGGACGAACTCGGAGCAGCCAAGGCAGAGCCTAGCACCAGAGGATAATCTAGCTCAGACTGTGGTCGAGACACCAGATCAGGATTTAAACAGTATACACAATTACATCGTTTTAAGTAAAAACCCAGAGCAGGTGGTGATGGGGAAAGATGCGAACTTATCACAGGATAAGACATCAGAAGAAGTTGAGCTTGTCCAGGATATGTTGCAGAGTGTGCCAGAGGGCCAGAAAGTTGTCTCTGAAACCCAACAGGAATCTGCATCACTGACCCCTTCCCTGGAGAGCAATGAAGACAAGGAGGTAGTGAGTGCAGTTGACAAAGAGGTAGTGGGTGCAGGTGCAGTTGACAAAGAGGTAGTGGGTACAGGTGCAGTTGACAAAGAGGTAGTGGGTGCAGGTGCAGTTGACAAAGAGGTAGTGAGTGCAGATGCAGTTGACAAAGAGGTAGTGGGTACAGGTGCAGTTGACAAAGAGGTAGTGGGTGCAGTTGACAAAGTGCAGGCCATGCCTCTGGAACCTCAAATTTCAATTGACCAGAAACCATCTGAGGGCTCTGGAGGAGAAGCAAATGCTGGCATGGAGGTTCCCGCGGAGAGTGAAAGGATAGAGGTGCAGGAAACGGGCGAGGTTGAACCAGACTTGGCTCCTGGCGATGGTGACAATGTGCCTGAAGAGGAAAAGACACATGTTGATTTGTCCTCTAAAAAGGTCAGTAAGGCAGTTGAGAGAGAATTGCCTCTCAGGCGTTCTGAAAAACAGGGTATTCCAGCACGAGTGATTCCTTCAAGGGTGAAGGAAGCTGCAGTGATTGATACAGAGAGTATGATTATATGTGGATATGTGAATGGTAGACCTATTGGACATTCTGACAGATGTTTGCGTGAACGGCCAGCCAGAACCACCCCAGAGTCTACTCCTACTAAGACTAAACGCCCCACTAAGGTGTCTCTGAAACAGACTGAGAACCCTTCTGAGAACGCGGCTGAGATTCCACAAGTCTCACCTGAGACTCCTCTCACCCCGATCCCTGCTGGGGTAAGCGTCAAAAGCCCTTCGTCGAAGCGCCTCACCAAGGCCTCCCTGAAACAATCTGAGAAATATTCTGAGAACATGCCAGAGGTTCCTCAAGTCTCACTCCCTTCAGCCGAAGTGATCAAAAGCCCTGTGTCCAAACGGCCCAAAAGAACCCCTAAAGCTAAAATCACTCAGAACCTGCCTGACACACAGACCCCTGCTGAAGCAAGCCAGAACATGCCTGACACAAGGACCCCTATTGCCCCTATAACAGCAAGCCAGAGCATTCCTGACACTCCTCAAGTCCCAGACACACCAGTCAACTCCTCCAGGAGACCTGAGTCCAGACAACCCCTCAGATCTGCCAGACTGCAACAGGCAGCAGCTATTGCCTCCCCTCTCGTCCCTGACGCCTCCCCTCTCGTCCCTGACGCCTCCCCTCTCGTCCCTGACGTCTCCCCTCTCGTCCCTGACGTCTCCCCTCTCGTCGCTGACGTCTCCCCTCTCGTCCCTGACGTCTCCCCTCTCGTCCCTGACGCCTCCCCTCTCGTCCCTGACGCCTCCCCTCTCGTCCCTGACGCCTCCCCTCTCGCCCCTGACGCCTCCCCTCTCGTCCCTGACGCCTACCCTCTCGTCCCTGACGCCTCCCCTCTCGTCCCTGACGCCTCCCTCTCGTCCCCTGACGCCTCCCCTCTCGTCCCTGACGCCTCCCCTCTCGTCCCTGACGCCTCCCCTCTCGTCCCTGACGCCTCCCCTCTCGTCCCTGACGCCTCCCCTCTCGTCCCTGACGCCTCCCCTCTCGTCGTCCCTGACGCCTCCCCTCTCGTCCCTGACGCCTCCCCTCTCGTCCCTGACGCCTCCCCTCTCGTCCCTGTCGCCTCCCCTCTCGTCCCTGTCGCCTCCCCTCTCGCCCCTGACGCCTCCCTCTCGTCCCTGACGCCTCCCCTCTCGTCCCTGTCGCCTCCCCTCTCGTCCCTGTCGCCTCCCCTCTCGTCCCTGACGCCTCCCCTCTCGTCCCTGTCGCCTCCCCTCTCGTCCCTGTCGCCTCCCCTCTCGTCCCTGTCGCCTCCCCTCTCGTCCCTGTCGCCTCCCCTCTCGTCCCTGTCGCCTCCCCTTCTGTTGAAGGGGCTGTTACTTTCATTGTTGCCCCAGAACCGTCTACCTCCCTCACACTCCCCTCCACTGAGCTCAACCCTCCCCTCCCCATTGCCTATCCTCTTCTTCCTATTGTCTCCCATCTCTTCCCTTCATCTCATCAAAACAGTGCAGTCACCCAGAGCTCTGCAGAGCTGAAAGTTCAAAAAGCTCAGCCAGCTCCAAATGCAAAACCCAGCGAGACAGAGAAAACAGCAGGGGAAACTAGAGTGCAAATTAGACCGAAGCTCAGGTCGTCAATGATGGTAGCAAAGGAAGTTGAAATTGTTGAGAGTCAGCAAGTTAGCAGTGAGTATTCTGCTCTCACAGAGGGTACAAGCATTAAAAAGAGTGAGGCCCACACACAAAGTAGTCCACTAAGAAGCAAAAGAACTCTCAAAAAGGATGGAGAATCAAGAAAATTGACTTTGCTGAAGAAGGCAGAGGAACCTACTTTGCTGAAGAAGGCAGAGGCACCAACTTTGCTGAAGAAGGCAGAGGCACCAACTTTGCTGAAGAAGGCAGAGGCACCAACTTTGCTGAAGAAGGCAGAGGCACCAACTTTGCTGAAGAAGGCAGAGGCACCAACTTTGCTGAAGAAGGCAGAGGCACCAACTTTGCTGAAGAAGGCAGAGGCACCAACTTTGCTGAAGAAGGCAGAGGCACCAACTTTGCTGAAGAAGGCAGAGGCACCAACTTTGCTGAAGAAGGCAGAGGCACCAACTTTGCTGAAGAAGGCAGAGGCACCAACTTTGCTGAAGAAGGCAGAGGCACCAACTTTGCTGAAGAAGGCAGAGGCACCAACTTTGCTGAAGAAGGCAGAGGCACCAACTTTGCTGAAGAAGGCAGAGGCACCAACTTTGCTGAAGAAGGCAGAGGCACCAACTTTGCTGAAGAAGGCAGAGGCACCAACTTTGCTGAAGAAGGCAGAGGCACCAACTTTGCTGAAGAAGGCAGAGGCACCAACTTTGCTGAAGAAGGCAGAGGCACCAACTTTAATGGATAACAAAACTTCATCTGAATGTTCCAGTAGGTCTTCCGTCAGCAGTGCTTCAGACAAACCTGGGCGAATGCCATTGAGGAGTGAGAGTAGTAAAACGGACGTGGCCAGCCAGTCCATTACCCTGGCAACCCCACCGACCCCAGTGGGGAACAGAAAGTCAGCTTTGAGAGTCCAGAGGTCGCCCACACCCTCGACCAGTGCTCCAATCACAGCTGAGAAATGGAGTGAAGTGGCATCTCCCATTAGGCTGAAATCCCCAGTGAGACTCCCATCCCCAATCAGGTTCAAACCAGAGAGGATCATCAAGTCTCCATTGAGGGAATCACCTTTGCTGGACAGTTCCCCTCTGCCCTCCAGCTCAGTCACTCCTCTCCTGCTGCCCAAGCTGGAGCTTCCTGTACAGACTCGACACAAGTTCCTGGAGTTACTGGATGTAGTGGAAAACCAACAGAAAATCTCCTCTCTGAACACCAGGTTCGATAAGATGCAAAGAGGCTGGGTCCAGATGGACAAAGAGGGACATCCAACGCCAAGACACAAAAATAAGGCAGACAGACAGGCAGCGATATGGAAGAGTAAGCGCAGGGTTCGCAAGCCCAAGTCTTCGGATCATCAGAGGTACTCACTAGTTCAAATGCTTTTCAAGAACGATTTGGACCTAGCCAGCATTTGCCACTGGTACATGGAGTCAACAGAAACCCAATCGCTGGTCATCGTAAAGAAGGTGAACACACGTCTTCCCTCTGAGACCCAGCTGCTCTTCCCCGGTATGTCCCAAAGGCCATCTCAAGGGGTTTTCCCTAGCCTTCAAGCTGAGCGCTTGAAGAAACACTTGAAGAAGTTTGCCATGGCTTCCCCTGTGAAGAGCAACCCTAAGAGTCAGAAGCTAATTGCTAAAGCCCTGGAGCAGGAGGTCAGTACAAGTATGCCCAAAGGGAAGGAGAAGAGAGAGCTGACTACAGCCACCCGGATCTCCACCAAAGCCTATGTTTCCTCTGCAGAGGCACAGGTACAACCAGCCGACGGCCAGAAGGCCTCAGCGAAGGCCAAGAACCCAGCCAGCGCCCGGATCCTGAGGAAGTACTCCAATATAAGGGAGAAGATGCAAGGTCAACAGAGCTCCAAGAATCCGAAAGGGGCCCCAAGAAAAGAGCTTGAAGTTTCCAAAGTCAAACCCTCTAAACCCCCAAAGAAAAAATTGGCAAAACCGTCAAAATTGAAACCGGCCATTGCCCAGAGGCAGAAATTATCAGTTTCTGGTGATAAAAGTGTAAAGGAGACAAGTGTAGTAAAAACAGAGCGAGCACAACCATCTCCTAGTAGAAAGCCTCCAGTAAAAGCTGCTGTCCTGGAGAGATCAGTCAAGATTAGCAGAAGCAGTAGAACCTTAAGAGATCTCAGTAGGAAAGAGAGTGCATCACCACAGAGGTCTCCCCAAAGAGTAATGACTCCAAAAGCACAGAAAAACACCCCTGCTCCTGCCACCGTCCCCAAGACTGACTTTAACAAGCAGCAGGTTGGAGCAGAGAAGGCAGTGGTGGATAAGACTATGGCAACAAAAGGTCAAACAAAGAGACCCTCACAAAGTAGAGTCTTTGAGACTAAAGTCACTGAAAGTAAAGGTACTGAGCGCAATGGCGCTGAAAGTGCTGCAGAGACTCCTCAACAGAACATGGACGTCAAAACACCAGGTTCTCCTGACCAGGTTCTCACTAGGTCACAGACGAAGATGGAGGCCACTCCACCCCCCTCCGTCCCTCAGAGTGCAAGCCCTAAGCCTGCCACTAAGAAAGCAAATGAACCTGCTCAGAGTGGAACTCCTAAGGGTGCCACAAAGAGAGCTCTGGAGCCTACACATACTGTTAGTACAAGCCCTAAGCCTGCCATAAAGAGAGCCAGTGAACCTGCTCAGAGCGGAACTCCTAAAGGTGCCACAAAGAGAAGCCAGGAGAGCCCACAGACTCCAGCCAAGCGCACCAGGACATCCCTACAGAAATAAAGCTTGTGTGCAGACATGGACTGTAACAGCCAATCTGACGACATTTAGTTTTTTTTTTTTTCTTCTGGAATATAATAGAAAGGACTGGTAGTATCTATTTTTGTGTGTACTTCCCAAGCGGTGTTTGTAAATGATCGTTTGGAAGGAGATCGACATGCTGAAGAAAGAGGAAAAATAGTGCTTTTGTCTTGTTTAGTGTTGTCTAACTGGCCTGGAGATGTATCTTATTATAAGGGTATCTGCATTGTAAACATGTAAGCCATTTTATTTTGGGGTTTGATGCCGAGCTGATTAGTTATTCAGACTACAGCATGCCAGGTTTGTTTGTCCAAGTTTTTTATATCCCATAGTGTCTATTCCACGGTTTGAAAAATAGGGAGGTTTACTGGCATGAAAACATCAGCACCATGTTGCTACGAAATAAATGATGATGTTCTCTGACTGTAGCACAGCTCAGGTTTCACTGAACATTCTCTTGGAACTATAGCCTATATTCATCAATGTCTCCCGCCCATCTCGCAATCAAGGAGTTTGTGACTTTGTGATCAGGTGCCTTATTTATCAGATGTAGAGTAATGCGTTGACAACAGGTGAAGACTCAGTGCTCTGGCCATTGCACAGACACATGTACTGTAGGAAGAGTGAGAAGGGGAGCTTTCTAGATATGGATTTGGTGCAGGTCAGCGCACGTTGTCATGTTGGGGTCCTTCACAGGTTAAACTCTTCTCCGGTTATCTTGTAGATCTGGTCATTTGTTCAAGACCTGCACCATATTTGTGGATTTGTGCGTCTTAATGCACAACTTCCCTCCAAGTGTTCAGCCCTCCATGTTCTCGAGTCTCCTCCGTCTTCCTGCTATATAAACCACCATCATGGGTTGTTATTCCCATGAGTTCTCTTTCAATGTCTTTTTGTTTTTAGATCCTGGGGATATTTCTTTTCAGAGATGTAGCCTTATAACTGATGTTATGGTAGCTTTGTTTAACTTTCAAATACTGTCTGAGTTAACAAAGGAGGGTTTTTTTTCCGTTGCAATGCGTGTGAGATATTTACACCTGCCTTGTTATGTTGTAACTCTGATCCAGTCCTTCTTGTCTTAGTTGATTCCCGTTGAAGTTGACTGGTCTGGTGTCATTACCTGCTTATTGCTGTAGCTGCCTGTAGCATTTACATTTAGCAAAATTCTTGTTGAGCCTTTTCACCTTGTTTTTTTTCTGAACTAGCATTTGTTTCCGAAACTTCTTTAACTAAGACTATGCATGCACGTTACCGTGGCATTCTGTGTGCTGAACTGAATGAGCATTAACAACTGAAGATATGGACCCTTGGAAGACGTGTCATTGGTCAGCTATTTTGGAAGGGGGTTTGCTGTTTGAGAGCAGATACCAGGGATGACGCTACATGGAGCCACACGTTGTATCTAATGTTGGCTGTATATGTTTTTCCTGTGCTTTATGGTAGTGTTTGCCTTTTATTTGTACAATATTGCTGTATACTGACCCCTGTTGGCCATATGAGAACTGTTGAAGAAAATGCTTCACCTTTTCATATCTTTGTATGATCAGTAAGTATTATACGGAACAAGAATATAAACGCAACATGCAACCATTTCACTGAGTTTACAGTTCATATAAGGACATTTAAATAAATACATTGAAACAAATTTGTGCACAAAATTTGAGAAATATGCTGTTAGTGCATATGGAAACATTCTGGGATCTTCTATTTCAGTTCATGAAACATGGGACCAACTCTTTACATATTGCGTTCATATTTTTTTCAGTATATACTACCGGTCAAAAGCTTTAGAACACCTACTCATTCAAGGGTTTTTCTTTATTTGTACTATTTTCTACATTGTACATAATAGTGAAGACATCAAAACTATCAAATAACACACATGGAATCATGTAGTAACAAAAAGTGTTAAACAAATCAAAATATATTTTATATTTGAGATTCTTCAAATAGCTACCCTTTGCACACTCTTGGCATTCTCTCAACCAGCATCACCTGGAATGTTTTTCCAACAGTCTTGAAGGAGTTCCCACATATGCTGAGCACTTGTTGGCTGCTTTTCTTTCACTCTGCGGTCCAACTAATCCCAAACCATCTCAATTGGGGTGAGGTCAGGTGATTCTGGAGGCCAGGTCATCTGATGCAGCACACCATCACTCTCCTTCTTGGTAAAATAGCCCTTACACAGCCTGGAGGTGTGTTGGGTCATTGTCCTGTTGAAAAACAAATGATAGTCCCACTAAGCCCAAACCAGATGGGATGGCGTATTGCTGCAGAATGCTATGGTAGCCATGCTGGTTAAGTGTGCCTTGAGTTCTAAATAAATCACAGACCGTGTCACCAGCAAAGCACCATCTCACCACCTCCTCCATGATTCATGGTGGGAAATACACATTCTGAGATTATCTGTTCACTCACAAAGATACAGCGGTTGGAACCAAAAATCTCTAAAGGACAAATTTCCACCGGTCTAATTTCCATTGCTCGTGTTTCTTGGCCCAAGCAAGTCTTCTTCTTATTGGTGTCCTTTAGTAGTAGTTTCTTTGCAGCAATTTGACCATGAAGGCCTGATACACACAGTCTCCTCTGAACAGTTGGTGTTGAGATGTGTCTGTTACTTGAGCTCTGTGAAGCATTATTTGGGCTGCAATTTCTGAGGCTGGTAACTCTGGGTCTTCAATTCCTGTGGCAGTCCTCATGAGAGCCAGTTTCATCATAGCGCTTGATTGTTTTTGCGACTGCACTTGAAGAAACTTTCAAAGTCCTTGCAATTTTCCGTTTTGACTGACCTTCATATCTTAAAGTAATGAAGGACTGTCATTTCTCTTTTCTTATTTGAGCTGTTCTTGCCATAATATGGACTCTTTTACCAAATAGGGCTATCTTCTGTATACCCACCCTACCTTTTCACAACACTACTCACACGCATTAAGAAGGAAAGAAAATTCACAAATGAACCTTTAAGAAGACACACCTGTTAATTTAAGTGCATTCCAGGTGACTATCTCATGAAGCTGGTTGAGAGAATGCCTAAATTGTGCAAAGCTATCATCAAGGCAAATGTTGGCTATTTGAAGAATCTCAAATAAATTATATTTGCACAAAATTATATTTGGATTTGTTTAACACTTTTTTTTGATTTACTACATGATTCCATATGTGTTATTTCATATGATGTCTTCACTATTATTCTACAATGTAGAAAATAGTCAAAAGAAAGAAAAACCCTTGAAATGAGTCGGTGTTCTAAAACGTTTGACTGATAGTGTTTATCCCACTGTTATAGAAATGGCTTGTCTGCCATGTATTATTTGTAGTTGTCAGACTGTGTTGATATTTTGCTTCAGGAAGATGTTCTCTTGGTGCGACGCTTCTGTACTTCAGCAATAGTTTGACCTCCATTTGTCTACGTCAATAGAAAGAAGACACATTTTAGCACAGTGTTATTTTTATCATGGTTATTTCACGTATTCATCATTTGTAAATGCAAAAAGGTATAATTCATGTTTTATATTGTTATTTAAGAAATCCCTATAGGTAAATACATACAGTAGACCTAAATTAAGCAACCCACCAAATATCAAACTTGAACATGTTTTATTCTTCTTTACTGTGGATATTTATAGTTTTTGATTTTGTATATTGGAAAATAAATAACTGATTTATGTGTTAATCCCAATAATGAGACGTCTTAAGGTGATGACGCTGTATTTTTGCTGGACTCGATAAAAAGGTGTTTGAGTTGTATATTTGGTTTCATGCTTCGTTTGTCCATCTCCAGTGGTTAGCTTTCACTAATCTACTGTCAAGAATTTTGAGGTAGAACTAAAACAACTGTATTCCTCACTTTGATCTTATAAAATATAATTCTCATATGTTCATACCGTCCTGGAATTACAAGTCAAATTGCACTCTACTCATCCTCATTGTGCCTTCAGAAAGTATTCACACCCCTTGACTTTTTACCACATTGTTTCAAGTTGAATTAAAAATGGATTACAATTTGATTTTTGTGTCATTGGCCTGAACATAATATCCTATAATGTCAGTGGAATTGTTTTTAGAGTTATTCATTTGTATTAATTAGAAATTGAAAATCTTATGTCTCAAGTCAATAAGTATTCAACCCCTTTGTTATGGCAAGCCTAAATAAGTTCAGGAGTACAAAACTGTGTGCAATAGTGTTCAATCTGATTTTTTTAAGGACTACATTATCTCTGTACCCCACACATACATTATCTGCAAGGTCCCTCAGTCGAGCACTGAATTTCAACCACAAAGACCAGGGAGGTTTTTCAATGCCTCACAAAGGGCACCTATTGGTAGACGGGTATTTTATTTATACAGACGTTGAATATCTCTTTGATGGTGAAGTTATAAATTACACTTTGGACGGTGTATTAATGATGGATCAACAATACCAACCTAAATGACAGAGTGAAAAGGACGCCTGTACAGAATAAAAACATTCAGAATCATGCATCCTGATTGCAATAAGACACTAAAGTAAAACTGCAATATGTGGGAGAGAAATTAACTTCATGTCCACATCACTGAGTACCGCTCTTCATATTTTCAAGCATGGTGGTGGCTGCATCATGTTATGGGTATTCTTGTCATCGGCAAGGACTAGGGAGTTTTTTTTGTATAAAAATAAACAGAATAGAGAGAAGCAAAATCCTGGAGGAGAAGCTGGTTGTCTGATTTCCAACAGACACTGGGAGACATTCACCGTTCAGCAGGACAATAACCTAAAACGTATGACCAAATCTACACGAGTTGATTACCAAGACAACATTTAATCTTCCTAAATGGCCTAGTTAACAGTTTTGAGTTAAAACTGTACTTGAAACTTCATAGAGCTTGAAGAATTTAAATAATTATGTGCAAATATTGTCCAATCCAGCTTTGCAAAGCTCTTAGACTTACCTAGAAAGACTCACAGCTGTAATCGCTGCCAAAGGTGATTCTAACATGTATTGACTCAGGGGTGTGAATACTTATGTAAATGAGATACTGTACATTTGCAAAGGTTTCTAAAAACATTCGGAAAGTATTCAGACCCCTTCAACATTTTGTTACAGCCTGAATTAAAACTGGATACCTCCTCAATCTACACACAATACCACATAATGACAAAGCAAAAACAGGTCTTTTAGAACATTTTGCTCATTTATTTTTAAAAAATTGGGGCAAAATATCATATTTACTTAAGTATTCAGACCCTTTACTTAGTACTTTGTTGAAGCACCTTTGGCAGCGATTATAGTCAAGTCTTTTTGGTTATGACGCTACAAGTTTGGCACACCTGTATTTGGGGAGTTCTCCCATTCTTCTCTGCAGATCCTCTCAAGCTCTGTCAGGTTGGATGGGGTTCAAGTCCAGTTCAGGTCTCTCCAGAGATGGGTTCAAGTCCAGGCTCTGGCTGGGCCACTCAAGGACATTCAGAGACTGCATTGTCTTGGCTGTGTGCTTAGGGTCATTGTCCTGTTGGAAGGTGAACCTTCAACCCAGTCTGAGGTCCTGAACGCTCTGGAGCAGGTTTTCATCAAGGATCTCTGTACTTTGCTCCGTTCATCTTTGATTCGATCCCGACTAGCCTCCCAGTCCCTGCTACTGAAAAACTCTCCACAGCATGATGCTGCCACCACCGTGCTTCACCGTAGGGATGGTGCCAGGTTTCCTCCAGACGTGATGCTTGGCATTCAGGCCAAGGAGTTAAATCTTGGTTTCATCAGATCAGAGAATCTGGTTTCTCATGGTCTGAGAGTCTTTAGGTGCCTTTTTGCAAACTCCAAGCGGGCTGCCATCTGCCTTTTGCAGAGGTGTAGTTTCCGTCTGGCCACTCTACCATAAAGGCCTGATTGGTGAAGTGCTGCAGAAGTGTTAGTCCTTCTGGTAGGTTCTCCCATCTCTACAGAGGAACTCTAGAGCTCTGTCAGAGTGACCATCAGGTTCTTGATCACCTCCCTGACCAAGGCCCTTCTCCCCTGATTACTCAGTTTGGCCTGGAGGCCAGCTCTAGAAATAGTCTTGGTGGTTCCAAACTTCTTCAATTTAAGAATGATGGAGGCCACTGTGTTCTTGGAGACCTTCAGTGCTGCAGAAAATGTTTTATACCCTTCCCTAAATCGGTGCTTCGAAACAATCCTGTCTCAGAGCTCTATGGACAATTCTTTCGACCTCATGGCTTGATTTTTGCTCTGCCAACTATGGGACCTTCATATAGACCGGTGTGTGCATTTCCAAATCATATCCAATCAATTGAATTGATCACAAGGACTCAAATCAAGTTGATGTCAAGGGATCTGAATACTTCCTGAAAGGCACTGTACATGCTTTAAAATACACATTTTAAACATATTCCAGCTCAGGTCACTCAAACTGATTTTGAACTCTGTCGACCCCCTCCCCTCAACCTTATCACACACACAAGATCCATTCAAACCAATGAAGGGACACGTTAGAGTCCATGTTAAAAGTACACACATTAAAGTTTAATGAATGAAAAGTGGAGGAGTAAACATTTTGTCAGTGGCAATAGATAAGATAGATACTACATACATTCAGCATCACTGGGACTTCCAGTTAAATCCCACCATCACACCTGTGATGGAACACAACTAAAGTACCACATCTGTAGGAAATACACTGCTCAAAAAAATAAAGGGAACACTTAAACAACACAATGTAACGCCAAGTCAATCACACTTCTGTGAAATCAAACTGTCCACTTAGGAAGCAACACTGATTGACAATAAATTGCACATGCTGTTGTGCAAATGGAATAGACAACAGGTGGAAATTATAGGCAATTAGCAAGACACCCTCAATAAAGGAGTGGTTCTGCAGGTGGTGACCACAGACCACTTCTCAGTTCGTATGCTTCCTAGCTGATGTTTTGGTCACTTTTGAATGCTGGCGGTGCTTTCACTCTAGTGGTAGCATGAGACGGAGTCTACAACCCACACAAGTTGCTCAGGTAGTGCAGCTCATCCAGGATGGCACATCAATGCGAGCTGTGGCAAGAAGGTTTGCTGTGTCTGTCAGCGTAGTGTCCAGAGCATGGAGCCGCTACCAGGAGACAGGCCAGTACATCAGGAGACGTGGAGGAGGCCGTAGGAGGGCAACAACCCAGCAGCAGGACCGCTACCTCTGCCTTCGTGCAAGGAGGAGCAGGAAGAGCACTGCCAGAGCCCTGCAAAATGACCTCCAGCAGGCCACAAATGTGCATGTGTCTGCTCAAATGGTCAGAAACAGACTCCATGGGGGTGGTATGAGGGCCCGACGTCCACAGCTGGGCGTTGTGCTTACAGCCCAACACCGTGCAGGACGTTTGGCATTTGCCAGAGAACACCAAGATTGGCAAATTCGCCACTGGCGCCCTGTGCTCTTCACAGATGAAAGCAGATTCACACTGAGCACATGTGACAGACGTGACAGTCTGGAGACTCTGTAGAGAACATTCTGCTGCCTGCAACATCCTCCAGCATGACCGGTTTGGGAGGTGGGTCAGTCATGGTGTGGGGTGGCATTTCTTTAGGGGGCCACACAGCCCTCCATCTGCTCGCCAGAGGTAGCCTGACTGCCATTAGGTACCGAGATGAGATCCTCAGACCCCTTGTGAGACCATATGCTGGTGCGGTTGGCCCTGGTTTTCCTCCTAATGCAAGACAATGCTAGACCTCATGTGGCTGGAGTGTGTCAGCAGTTCCTGCAAGAGGAAGGCATTGATGCTATGGACTGGCCTGCCCGTTCCCCAGACCTGATTCCAATTGAGCACATCTGGGACATCATGTCTCGCTCCATCCACCAACGCCACGTTGCACCACAGACTGTCCAGGAGTTGGCGGATGCTTTAGTCCAGGTCTGGGAGGAGATCCCTCAGGAGACCATCCGCCACCTCATCAGGACCATGCCCAGGCGTTGTAGGGAGGTCATACAGGCACATGGAGGCCACACACACTACTGAGCCTCATTTTGACTTGTTTTAAGGACATTACGTCAAAGTTGGATCAAGCCTGTAGTGTGGTTTTCCACTTTAATTTTGAGTGTGACTCCAAATCCAGACCTCCATGGGTTGATACATTTGATTTCCATTGATAATTTTTGCGTGATTTTTGTTGTCAGCACATTCAACTATGTAAAGAAAAAAGTATTTAATAAGAATATTTCATTCATTCAGATCTAGGATGTGTTATTTTAGTGTTCCCTTAATTTTTTTGAGCAGTGTAGTTTTTATGATTGTTGTATTGAACTTGTGCAACAACAAAAATAGAGTGTCTTTCACAATGAAATGATACAGAACAGTCCTCTGTCCATGTATGGTGGTTGAGTCTTTAAGGGTTTCACACTAGACCAAAAGGATCAGGCTGAATTTCAACGATCCATATCCATATTTGTGAAAGTCCTTTTTCTGAGTAGTGTGATGAACTGATGTTGAAACCTAGGAGGAATAGAGTTAAACGTTAAGCTAAAGGATGAGAAGACACTTCATCAATATCATACAATGTGGACAAGTTAGGTAAACCTCAGGGGTAAACAAGACTAAGGGCTCTATTCAATCAGATCTGCTTTAGCTGACATTGAAGAACGGTTGTTTTGGTGGTGTCGGAGGTGGAATTGCATTAGAGCTGTCAAATCCACAAGCAGCTCCTGGCGTGTTACCTAAAGTGGACATTGTCATAGAGTACCACAGTATGAGTCTTAATACCCATAAATCCTAGTGGTCAAACAAGGAAGTGGTTCCAATCGTTTTCCCACCATTCATTTTTCCCATAGGGGAGTTTAGAAACACTTCAAATAAGGGCTGTGTTTTGTGTAAACTTGCCCTGTACATCTCTGTAGGACAGTGACTTTTATCAATATATTCAGCTGTATTTACCCCCCCCCGCAAAAATGAAGTGCTAATGTGGCTATCATAAGGAAATACAAATGCCATGATCTGGATGAGCCTGCCAAGTCGAGGCAAAGGTAAGGATCTCTGGATTTACTGTCTAATGTCAGCTAAATTGAGTAATTAATGAATGGGCTACATTTCTTTAAAATTAGAATTCTGTGAACTGTCTTGTGCAAGTTTTAAATTGACTCAATGCCTGTTAGTAAAGGTGTCAAACAGAGATTACGTGCAGGAGCTTGCAGGGATTTGTAGTCTTGCATGATGTCTACTTTGATGCTAATTAGCATTTTGATCTTGAGAGTAAATAGAGACTAATATATTGATAAAAGGAACCTTGTCCTAGAGAGATGAACATGGTTGTCAAAACGTCACTCCATGGTACTGTATGCCTACACGAAACACAGACCTTATTTTAAGTGCTTTGAAAATTCCCTATGCAAAAAACAATTGGAACCATTTCCCTGTTTGACCGCTAGGTTTTATGGGTATTATGACACCTCCACTGTAGGGCTCTATTGGCTGCACGGAGTCGCATTAAGAGAAATCCCATGCAGCCTTGTTTACAAGTTCGAACATTGGAATGTGATATATAATCTACACCTCGATTAGGCTGAGAGAAATTCTAACTTAATTGAATGATTTTCAATTATTTCTATAAAGCCTACACTACTCCACAGTCCTGTAGGTCTCTATCCTACTCCACAGTCCATCTTACAATGGTAAGATGGCAGCATCAATAGTGCTTAATGCAGGTAAAATGTAGACTCCATCCTACTCCACAGTCCTGTAGGTCTCTATCCTACTCCACATTCCTTTAGGCCTCCATCCTACTCCACAGTCCTGTAGGTCTCTATCCTACTCCACAGTCCTGTAGGCCTCCACCCTACTCCACAGTCCTGTAGGTCTCTATCCTACTCCACAGTCCTGTAGGCCTCCATCCTACTCCACAGTCCTGTAGGTCTCTATCCTACTCCACATTCCTGTCGGTCTCTATCCTACTCCACAGTCCTGTAGGTCTCTATCCTACTCCACAGTCCTGTAGGCCTCCATCCTACTCCACAGTCCTGTAGGTCTCTATCCTACTCCACAGTCCTGTAGGTCTCTATCCTACTCCACAGTCCTGTAGGTCTCCCACTTCTAAAACACAGAGGATGTGATGTACCTTTTATAATGGGAACTAAACAGGATAACGGCTGAACCCCTTCAGGAGTGAGCTCAGTTCATATTTATCTATAAACATTCAGGTTGGACTGTTCTACACTACGACTGGCACCTTCTTTCATCTCTGTAGCTTGTTCTATAGCCTGTCATAGTAGAGAGATTTAACTGTACATGTAAAAATGGACAAAACACTCATAGGTGGATCCAATTGCAGATGTACAGAAAGATGGCAGGTCTACAGTTTGCTGTCATTCAACCCATGCCCCCACCACAGTGCAATGGTAAGATGGCAGATGTACAGAAAGATGGCAGGTCTACAGTTTGCTGTCATTCAACCCATGCCCCCACCACAGTGCAATGGTAAGATGGCAGATGTACAGAAAGATGGCAGGTCTACAGTTTGCTGTCATTCAACCCATGCCCCCACCACAGTACAATGGTAAGATGGCAGATGTACAGAAAGATGGCAGGTCTACAGTTTGCTGTCATTCAACCCATGCCCCCACCACAGTACAATGGTAAGATGGCAGATGTACAGAAAGATGGCAGGTCTACAGTTTGCTGTCATTCAACCCATGCCCCCACCACAGTACAATGGTAAGATGGCAGCATCAATAGTGCTTAATGCAGGTAAAATGTAGACTCCATCTTTATGCACATCCACAATAAGTAAGTTTCCTACAGCAGATAAGTTTCAGTCAACTGTGACTGTTTCACTTGAATCTTAAAATTACTTCTATCTACGGCGGAAAATGTCCCCAATTTAAAATGACAGAAATTTAACCGAACACTTCAACAAAATCAACACGATGATCAAAACCCTTTCACTATATTTCAGAGTATGGTAAATACAGGAGAAATGTTTGCATGGTAACTCCACCCACTCGGGCCCAACAGACCATGAGGAACCTGTCTGAGCCAGAGGGTTCGAGCTCTGTCACAAAGACCTTCCAGCTTTTCTTTTTGTTACACTACTTTTTATTGTAACTTTGTATTCCTTTTTTCCAATCATTTTTGAAAATCTGCAACAATTATTATGCCTTTTATACTCTACAGGAAAAAGTCTTAAGAGAAAATAAATAAAACAAAACAGCAGACAGACTTTTAAATGAATTACATGTCATGTTCACATGGAAGACAACACATACAATATTAAACGTGTTTTTACATAAATACTGCCTCCTATAAAAACAAGGCCAACCATTCGCTACCTTGTTTTGGACAATTACAAACAAGCTTGTTTGAGCAATTGAAATAAACAAATGAAAACAGCTATGGAACCAATCAAATGCCGTCCTGCCCGTTCCATTGGAAGCTTCCAGAAAACACAGATTTACTCTTTAACATATAAAAATACTATACCAAAATGAAATACAAATATATATATATTAGAATCTGTTAGGCATTTTTGTATAAAGAGAGGGCTAAAGGAGTTAGGTTACATCAGAAAACAACATATAATGCAAAACAAATGAAATTAGACATAACAAAACAAACAAAAAATGATACTCTGCACCTTTGTTCTGTAATAATATACATCATGATAAGAAAAAGCTCTACATAATCATTTGCAAACTTCTTGCATGCAACAGTTTGCACACGTTTAATACTGAAGGCATTAAGGGGCCTAATCATCCTGCTCAAAGGGGGGAGGGCTTATGCAAATCATCCAGATGCAATGCATGCTGGGAGATGGGTCTCCAACGGGCACTGCCTGCTCCAGATGGGGTTATAGCTTATAGCCTACAGTAGGGAAATGGAGAGTCAACCTGCATCACAATGTGTATTGCTTCTAATGAAATGACCTTTCTGCTCAGACAGAAAATGTGTGTTTGTGTGTGTTTCTTTCTGCTCAGACAAGGCCTTTCTCTACTGTGTGGGTGGGTGTATGTGTATGTATGTGCACTGTGAAGGGCACTGATTTTCAGTGCAGTAGTGTTATAAATAAGGAAAATAATGGACATATCTTGTTCTAAAGACTCCAGGAGTCAAATAAGCTTCGGACTAGACCAGCTATAGCCCGACCTAGCCCTAGCTCTGCTCAGCCCAGCACAGCTCAACTGCAATCCGGCCCAGCCCAGCTAAGCCTGACTTTATTTGGCTCAACTCAGCCCAGGCAAGCTTATACCAGCCCTGCCCAGCTTCTGCTCAGCTCCAGCCCAACTCCAGCCCAGCTTCTGCTCAGCTCCAGCCCAACTCCAGCCCTTGCCTAACCAAACTCAACTCCAGCCCAACCCCAGTCTCCTCCCTCTCTTTCAATATCTCTGTACCTCTTCCCTCCTGCCACCCTGACCAGGCCAGACGCTACATTACACACACAGCCATCAGGAAGAAAAGATGAGAGATGGTGCTGAGGCTATCTGGGACCTAATGGATGATGTCCAAGAGGCCAGAGGTTGAGACCATGTGTGTATGAGGGGTTGGTTGAGTCCTTGCTCTGAATGCAACACCTTTCACATCTTTAGAACCCTTTCGAAACAATGTTGCAGATACAATGGTTTGGTTGTTGTGTTTCCTCTGTGTTTCTGTAGGTCACGCACCCAAAGAAAGAGGAGGTAATGTCCTATTTTATAAAGATTGCTGTCCATAATACATAGCGGTTTTTATATACATTTCTTTATACTATTTCTCTTATTTCTTCTTCTTCTCTCTCTCTCTGTGGTGCGTTCGGCGGCGGTGGCAATAGCAGGTTTGTGTGAAGCGTGCTACATACAGCCCACGCAGCCACACTTGATGGTCTTCTCCACTTCCTCGCTGAATGATCTTCCGTCGCTGCACTCAAAGGTGTATTTGCGACGTTTCATTCGCTGGCTGGCACAGCAGGCACCCGTGTCGCAGGCGCCGGAGCACTCTACCCAGGAGACCATGCGTGTGGTCTGGCAGATGGTGTATCCACGCTGCACCTGGTAGAAGTCCCTCACAGGCTCCCCTCGACACTCTGACTCTGTAGGGGAGGAAAGATAGAGACACTGACTCTGTAGGGGAGGAAAGATAGAGACACTGACTCTGTAGGAGAGGAAAGATAGAGACACTGACTCTGTAGGGGAGGAAAGATAGAGACACTGACTCTGTAGGGGAGGAAAGATAGAGACACTGACTCTGTAGGAGAGGAAAGATAGAGACACTGACTCTGTAGGAGAGGAAAGATAGAGACACTGACTCTGTAGGGGAGGAAAGATAGAGACACTGACTCTGTAGGAGAGGAAAGATAGAGACACTGACTCTGTAGGAGAGGAAAGATAGAGACACTGACTCTGTAGGGGAGGAAAGATAGAGACACTGACTCTAGGAGAGGAAAGATAGAGACACTGACTCTGTAGGGGAGGAAAGATAGAGACTGACTCTGTAGGGGAGGAAAGATAGAGACACTGACTCTGTAGGGGAGGAAAGATAGAGACACTGACTCTGTAGGGGAGGAAAGATAGAGACACTGACTGTAGGAGAGGAAAGATAGAGACACTGACTGTAGGAGAGGAAAGATGGAGACACTGACTGTAGGAGAAGAAAGATATAGACACTGACTCTGTAGGAGAGGAAAGATAGAGACACTGACTCTGTAGGGGAGGAAAGATATAGACACTGACTCTGTAGGGGAGGAAAGATATAGACACTGACTCTAGGGGAGGAAAGATAGAGACACTGACTCTGTAAGGAGGAGCCCACATTAAGATACATTTCAAGAAAGTTTAATTAGCACAACATTTTAAATGTTTCTGACACAAAATCACTCAGCCTTCTTGGGAACCTTTAGTGGGTTTGGGCTGGATTAGCTCTTGGTCTGTTTGTATCAAAGACAACAGAGACAAGATAAGTAAACTAGGATGACAGACAGTCCACAATGAGAAAGATAAACTCTCACTCTCTCTCCCATCTGCATCACAGAGTTCTCTGTGTTTCCACAGTAGTAATAAGTGTATGTGTGTGTGTGTGTCTCCTACCTGCGTCACAGAGCTCTCCGATGTATCCACAGTAGTAATAAGTGTATGTGTGTGTGTGTGTCTCCTACCTGCGTCACAGAGCTCTCCGATGTATCCACAGTAGTAATAAGTGTGTATGTGTGTGTGTGTGTGTCCTACCTGTGTCACAGATTTCTCCGCTGTATCCAGCCTCACAGTGACAGTAGGCGTCTCCTGAATCAGACGTCTGACAGTGTCCATGTTTACAGTTGTGGCTGCGGCAGGGGTTAAACAGCTCCCCCTGCTGGTTACACAGGGCACCACGGTAACCCTCCACACACTCACAGCGGTAGGACTGCAGGTCCAGGGGAATACACTTCCCATGCACACACCTAGGTAGAGGGAATATAAATCAATCAATCAATATTCACTCCATGACCAAAATTATGTGGACACCTGCTGGTCGAACAAAATCATGGGCATTAATATGGAGTTGGTCCACCCTTTGCTGTTATAACAGCCTCCACTACTCTTCTGGGAAGACTTTCCACTAGATGTTGGAACATTGTTGCAGGGACTTGCTTCCATTCAGCCACAAGAGCATTAGTGAGGTCGGGCACTGATGTTGGGCGATTAGGCCTGGCTCACAGAGAATGCCAAGAGTGTGCAAAGCTGTCATCAAGGCAAAGGATGGCTACCAAAATATATTTTGATTTGTTTAACTCTTTTTTTGGTTACTACATGATTCCATATGTGTTATTTCATAGTTTTGATGTCTTCACTATTATTCTACAATGTAGAAAATAGTAAAAATAAAGAAAAACCCTTGAATGAGTAGATGTGTCCAAACTTTCGACTTGTACTGCATGTAATGATTTGTCTCAAACTGTTCATATGAATTTCAGTTTGAGACTTGGTGAAAACCAAGTGAAATGTAATGCATTATCATCATAACTCCAGTGGTCTGTTCCTACTTGCTGCCCTGGCATGGGTTGTCGGCAGGCTGGTCACAGTGTGGTCCGCTCCAGCCTGGCTGGCAGTGGCAGACTGGTCCCTGTGGCCCGTCTGGCTGGCAGATACCATGCAGGCAGTAGATCTTCCTACATGGCTCACAGCCTGGCACCACGCCCGGCTTCATCTGGGTCTTAGTGAAGTCCTGCAGCTCATTGTTGATATACAGGTTCTGGATGCAGCCGTGGAAACTGGAGCCATTCTGGATCTGCCAGAGCCGGAAGGCTGCCGAGTGGACGTCCACGGGCATACCTGAGAGACGGAGGAGAAGGAGATAGAGGAGGAAGAAGGGAGATGTTGGTTAGAGTTGTATGGGAGGGGGGAGCAGAGAAACAGTTAACACAGGACTGATATGGAGGTAATGAAGGAAGAGGAAGAGGCTTTTTCAAAAATGTGCAAGTGAATATCCTGCAGCCATCTGATGGAAGTGTGAGACAAAATACTACTTCTTTATGACAAGTTAGGACAACTAAGAGCCGAATCCTCCAAAACTTTCACTATCATCAACATCTGATTTATAGGACATGTTGGTACAGAATGAATAAATATGCTACTGAGCCAGTAGAGAGGGAAAATATAGAACCAGGTCCATTTCCCAATATTTTGAATGAAAGTTTGATCAAAGAATTCAATTAAATAATTAACATTTGACTATTTTTTTTTATTCAACAGTGATTTGACACTAATTTAATTCCCGAAACAGCATCTTTGAAACAGAGGACAGTGAAAAGGAGAAGGGGTATTGGGTGATGTGTAGCATACTCTTTCATACAGTGGCCAACAGTCACAAATATACATAACAGTGCATTACACCACAGTACAGTACAGTACACCACAGTACAGTACACCACAGTGCAGTACAGTACACCACAGTACACCACAGTACAGTACAGTACACCACAGTACAGTACACCACAGTACAGTACAGTACACCACAGTACAGTACACCACAGTACAGTACAGTACAGTACACCACAGTACAGTACACCACAGTACAGTACAGTACAGTACACCACAGTACACCACAGTACAGTACAGTGCACCACAGTACAGTACAGTATACCACAGTACAGTACGCCACAGTACAGTACACCACAGTACAGTACACCACAGTACAGTACACCACAGTACAGGACACCACAGTACAGTACACCACAGTACAGTACAGTACACCACAGTACAGTACACCACCATACAGTACAGTACAGTACACCACAGTACAGTACACCACAGTACAGTACACCACCATACAGTACAGTACAGTACACCACAGTACAGTACACCACAGTACAGTACACCACAGTACAGTACAGGTCACCACAGTACAGTACAGTACAGTACACCACAGTACACCACAGTACAGCACCAAAACATAATATCACAAACTCTGGACACACAGCCATTTCTGATATCAGATCAGTTCAATTTCAACTCTCAACGCTTTAATATCAAGAATGGCTAGTCGGGTTACAGAGCATTACTCACACGTTTGGGGTGGCAGGTAGCCTAGTGGTTAGAGCATTGGGCCAGTAACTGAAAGGTTGCTAGATCGAATCCCCGAGCTGGCAAGGTAAAACTCTGTATTTCTGCCCCTGGACGAGGCAGTTAACCCACTGACTTGCCGAGTTAAATAAATAAATAAAAAGTTTAAAAAGTTTAAAAAAGAAACAAGGAAATCATAACCTATGCCAATATACCACATCACATATCCAGAGTGAAGACTGTGTCTGGTAGGACAGAAATAGTACAATATACCACATCACATATCCAGAGTGAAGACTGTGTCTGGTAGGACAGAGATAGTACAATATACCACATCACATATCCAGAGTGAAGACTGTGTCTGGTAGGACAGAGATAGTACCACATCACACATCCAGAGTGAAGACTGTGTCTGGTAGGACAGAGATAGTACAATATACCACATCACACATCCAGAGTAAAGACTGTGTCTGGTAGGACAGAGATAGTACAATATACCACATCACATATCCAGAGTGAAGACTGTGTCTGGTAGGACAGAAATAGTACAATATACCACATCACACATCCAGAGTGAAGACTGTGTCTGGTAGGACAGAGATAGTACCACATCACACATCCAGAGTGAAGACTGTGTCTGGTAGGACAGAGATAGTACAATATACCACATCACACATCCAGAGTGAAGACTGTGTCTGGTAGGACAGAGATAGTACCACATCACACATCCAGAGTGAAGACTGTGTCTGGTAGGACAGAGATAGTACAATATACCACATCACACATCCAGAGTGAAGACTGTGTCTGGTAGGACAGAGATAGTACCACATCACACATCCAGAGTGAAGACTGTGTCTGGTAGGACAGAGATAGTACAATATACCACATCACACATCCAGAGTGAAGACTGTGTCTGGTAGGACAGAGATAGTACCACATCACACATCCAGAGTGAAGACTGTGTCTGGTAGGACAGAGATAGTACAATATACCACATCACATATCCAGAGTGAAGACTGTCTGGTAGGACAGAGATAGTACAATATACCACATCACATATCCAGAGTGAAGACTGTGTCTGGTAGGACAAAGATAGTACAATATACCACATCACATATCCATGAAGACTGTGTCTGGTACAATATACCACATCACATATCCAGAGTGAAGACTGTGTCTGGTAGGACAGAGATAGTACAATATACCACATCACACATCCAGAGTGAAGACTGTGTCTGGTAGGACAGAGATAGTACAATATACCACATCACATATCCAGAGTGAAGACTGTCTGGTAGGACAGAGATAGTACAATATACCACATCACATATCCAGAGTGAAGACTGTGTCTGGTAGGACAGAGATAGTACCACATCACACATCCAGAGTGAAGACTGTGTCTGGTAGGACAGAGATAGTACAATATACCACATCACATATCCAGAGTGAAGACTGTTTCTGGTAGGACAGAGATAGTACAATATACCACATCACACATCCAGAGTGAAGACTGTGTCTGGTAGGACAGAGATAGTACAATATACCACATCACATATCCAGAGTGAAGACTGTGTCTGGTAGGACAGAGATAGTACAATATACCACATCACATATCCAGAGTGAAGACTGTGTCTGGTAGGACAGAGATAGTACCACATCACACATCCAGAGTGAAGACTGTGTCTGGTAGGACAGAGATAGTACAATATACCACATCACATATCCAGAGTGAAGACTGTTTCTGGTAGGACAGAGATAGTACAATATACCACATCACACATCCAGAGTGAAGACTGTGTCTGGTAGGACAGAGATAGAGATCTATAGGAATGTGTTTAATAGGGATGAATGAAAACTGGAAATAGTAGGAATCACAGAAATAGAAGACTATACAGTATGTATTATATGGTAGGAATACTGTATGTATTCTGAACACTGTGGGCCTTGAGAGGTGACGCTCATAGGGCCAAGGGTTTAATGTTGTGCACTATATTAGACACCAGTGTTGCTGAGTGTTTGTATACGTGTGTATGAGGTTTATATTGTAGGCAGGAGTATGTAGCTTTATCAGTGTGTTTCTTTTATGTGTGTTCATAAATGTGTGTGTGCGCTGTGTGTATGCTGGACGTTCTCTAACAAACAGTGGTTATGGGGGATGGACTGAGTGAATTGAGGTTTGGAGTTGGGTAGGTTGCAGGATTGGGTCAGGATATGGCTCGCTTGAGGTAGTTGGGGTTTTGGGATGGGGGTGGGTGTGTGGGTGGGGTTTGGGTTGCAGTGGGGGGTGACATTGACAGTAGTGTAGTAGTTGTAGTGCCTGCAGCAGAGGAGGAGGAAGTAGGTGTGTTCTGGAGAGGGCCCCTACCCCCCACGTATAGCGGAGCCTCCCCGTTAAGGGGACGGACCCCCCCCAGGCTATCCATGGTGGTGGGGAGACCCCCGTCGATGGACAGGTTCACCATCTGGTCAAAGGTCACCAGCTCCACCGTGTGGAACTGACCATCGTTGATTGTCTCAGTACTGCAGACAGAGAGAGAGAGGGAGGGATGGAGAAAGAAACAACCAGGAGAGAGTGGAAGAAAGAGACAGACAATGTTGCTGTTGTGCTTATGTGTTTGTTTGTTTTGTCTGTGTATGTGTGTGTGTGTGTGTGCAGTCTGTGTGATTATGTGTGAATGTGTGTGTGTGTTTGCGTGTTTACCTGTAGATAGCATGTCCAGGCTGGCTGCCAGGGTCGTAGCTGACCTTAACGTGACCTTGATACATCTCTACAGCGATGTGATCATTGTCTCCATTATACAGCAGGATACCATTCTCCTCTGCTGTCGACACCTGGGGACACACATCACAATAGAATAAAAGGTATGCACATTTCCCTTTGACATCACTGTCACAATCCAAATATCCAAGTTACTGTACATGCATGATCTCAAACACATGCCTGTTGAATTGATCGTTCAGTACCTGCAGTGTATAAGCTTTGTGTGTGTGTGTTACAGTACCTGTAGTGAGATGTTAGATACCTGCAGTGTGATGTTAGCCTGGGGCCAGTTCTTGAGGTCAGAGAGCAGCAGGTAGGAGTCTCTGTCTATGAAGTTAACGCTGACCAGCTTCTCACAGCGAGGCCCTCCGAACCCAGGGAGACACTGGCACAGTGCCCGGCCTGCCCGCTCCACACACGGGGCACCGTTCTGGCAGTCTGCCAGGTCACACAGAGACCGCGGGGAGGGGGGCAGCTCACACAACTGACCACTACGGGAGGATGAGGGAGGGGAGGTTTTGAAGAGAGAGAGCGAGACAGAGAGCGAGAGAGGAGAGGAGAGGAGAGAAGAGAGAGAGATAAGGGTGAGTAAGTCAAAATGATAGATTCGGAAGAAGAAGTATTCGCACAGATGGCTTGATATTGTTCTAAGTTGCGTGTGAGTTCTATGGTTTGTGTGTGAGTTCTATGGTTTGTGTGTGAGTTCTAAGGCTTGTGTGTGAGGTCTAAGGCTTGTGTGTGAGTTCTAAGGCTTGTGTGTGAGTTCTAAGGCTTGTGTGTGAGGTCTAAGGCTTGTGTGTGAGGTCTAAGGCTTGTGTGTGAGGTCTAAGGCTTGTGTGTGAGGTCTAAGGTTTGTGTGTGAGGTCTAAGGTTTGTGTGTGAGGTCTAAGGTTTGTGTGTGAGTTCTATGGTCTGTGTGTGAGTTCTAAGGTTTGTGTGTGAGTTCTAAGGTTTGTGTGTGAGTTCTAAGGTTTGTGTGTGAGTTCTAAGGCTTGTGTGTGAGTTCTAAGGCTTGTGTGTGAGTTCTAAGGTTTGTGTGAGTTCTAAGGTTTGTGTGTGAGGTCTAAGGTTTGTGTGTGAGTTCTAAGGTTTGTGTGTGAGTTCTAAGGTTTGTGTGTGAGTTCTAAAGTTTGTGTGTGAGTTCTAAGGTTTGTGTGTGAGTTCTAAGGTTTGTGTGTGAGTTCTAAGGTTTGTGTGTGAGTTCTAAGGTTTGTGTGTGAGTTCTAAGGTTTGTGTGTGAGTTCTATGGTTCTATGTGTGTGTGTGTGAGTTCTAAGGTTTGTGTGTGAGTTCTATGGTTTGTGTGTGAGTTCTAAGGTTTGTGTGTGAGTTCTAAGGTTTGTGTGTGAGTTCTATGGTTTGGTTTGTGTGAGTTCTAAGGTTTTTGTGTGTGAGTTCTATGGTTTGTGTGTGAGTTCTAAGGTTTGTGTGTGAGTTCTAAGGTTTGTGTGTGAGTTCTAAGGTTTGTGTGTGAGTTCTAAGGTTTGTGTGTGAGTTCTAAGGTTTGTGTGTGAGTTCTAAGGTTTGTGTGTGAGTTCTTGAGTTTGTGTGTGAGTTCTAAGGTTTTGTGTGTGAGTTCTAAGGCTTGTGTGTGAGTTCTATGGTTTGTGTGTGAGGTCTAAGGTTTGTGAGTGAGTTCTATGGTTTGTGTGTGAGTTCTAAGGTTTGTGTGTGAGTTCTAAGGTTTGTGTGTGAGTTCTAAGGTTTGTGTGTGAGTTCTAAGGTTTGTGTGTGAGTTCTAAGGCTTGTGAGTGTGAGTTCTAAGGTGTGTGTGAGTTCTAAGGTTTGTGTGTGAGTTCTAAGGTTTGTGTGTGAGTTCTAAGGTTTGTGTGTGAGTTCTAAGGTTTGTGTGTGAGTTTGTGTGTGAGTTCTAAGGTTTGTGTGTGAGTTCTAAGGTTTGTGTGTGAGTTCTATGGTTTGTGTGTGGTTTGTGTGTGAGTTCTATGGTTTGTGTGTGAGTTCTAAGGTTTGTGTGTGGTTCTAAGGTTTGTGTGTGAGTTCTAGTTCTGGTTTGTGTGTGAGTTCTATGGTTTGTGTGTGAGTTCTAAGGTTTGTGTGTGAGTTCTAAGGTTTGTGTGTGAGTTCTAAGGTTTGTGTGTGAGTTCTGGTTTGTGTGTGAGTTCTGAGTTCTATGGTTTGTGTGTGAGTTCTAATGGTTTGTGTGTGAGTTCTAAGGTTTGTGTGTGAGTTCTAAGGTTTGTGTGTGAGTTCTAAGGTTTGTGTGTGAGTTCTATGGTTTGTGTGTGAGTTCTATGGTTTGTGTGTGAGTTCTAAGGTTTGTGTGTGAGTTCTAAGGTTTGTGTGAGTTCTAAGTTCTAAGCTTGTGTGTGAGTTCTAAGGTTTTTGAGTGTGAGTTCTATGGTTTGTGTGTGAGTTCTAAGGTTTTGTGTGAGTTCTAATGGTTTGTGTGTGAGTTCTAAGGTTTGTGTGTGGTTCTAAGGTTTGTGTGTGAGTTCTAAGGTTTGTGTGTGAGTTCTAAGGTTTGTGTGTGAGTTCTAAGGTTTGTGTGTGAGTTCTAAGGTTTTGTGTGAGTTCTATGGTTTGTGTGTGAGTTCTGGTTTGTGTGTGAGTTCTAAGGTTTGTGTGTGAGTTCTAAGGTTTGTGTGTGAGTTTGTGTGAGTTCTATGGTTTGTGTGAGTGAGTTCTAAGGTTTGTGTGTGAGTTCTAATGGTTTGTGTGTGAGTTCTAAGGTTTGTGTGTGAGTTCTAAGGTTTGTGTGTGAGTTCTAAGGTTTGTGTGTGAGTTCTGAGTTCTAAGGTTTAAGGTGTGTGAGTCTAAGGTTTGTGTGTGAGTTCTAAGGTTTGTGTGTGAGTTCTAAGGTTTGTGTGTGAGTTCTAAGGTTTGTGTGTGAGTTCTATGGTTTTGTGTGTGAGTTCTATGGTTTGTGTGTGAGTTCTAAGGTTTGTGTGTGAGTTCTATGGTTTGTGTGTGAGTTCTTTGTGTGTGAGTTCTATGGTTTGTGTGTGAGTTCTATGGTTTGTGTGAGTGAGTTCTAAGGTTTGTGTGTTCTAAGGTTTGTGTGTGAGTTCTAAGGTTTGTGTGTGAGTTCTAAGGTTTGTGTGTGAGTTCTAGGTTTGTGTGTGGTTTGTGTGTGAGTTCTAAGGTTTGTGTGTGAGTTCTATGGTTTTGTGTGTGAGTTCTAAGGTTTGTGTGTGAGTTCTATGGTTTGTGTGTGAGTTCTAAGGTTTGTGTGTGAGAGTTCTAAGGTTTGTGTGTGAGTTCTAAGGTTTGTGTGTGAGTTCTAAGGTTTGTGTGTGAGTTCTAAGGTTTGTGTGTGAGTTCTATGGTTTGTGTGTGAGTTCTAAGGTTTGTGTGTGAGTTCTAAGGTTTAAAGGTTTGTGTGTGAGTTCTAAGGTTTGTGTGTGAGTTCTAAGGTTTTGTGTGAGTCTAAGGTTTGTGTGTGAGTTCTAAGGTTTGTGTGTGAGTTCTAAGGTTTGTGTGTGAGTTCTAAGGTTTGTGTGTGAGTTCTAAGAGTTTTGTGTGAGTTAGGTTTGTGTGTGAGTTCTATGGTTTGTGTGTGAGTTCTAAGGTTTGTGTGTGAGTTCTATGGTTTTTGTGAGTTGAGTTCTAAGGTTTGTGTGTGAGTTCTAAGGTTTTGTGTGAGTTCTATGGTTTGTGTGTGAGTTCTAAGGTTTGTGTGTGAGAGGTTCTAAGGTTTGTGTGTGAGTTCTAAGGTTTGTGTGTGAGTTCTAAGGTTTGTGTGTGAGTTCTATGGTTTGTGTGTGAGTTCTATGGTTTGTGTGTGAGTTCTAAGGTTTGTGTGTGAGTTCTATGGTTTGTGTGTGAGTTCTAAGGTTTGTGTGTGAGTTCTAAGGTTTGTGTGTGAGTTCTATGGTTTGTGTGTGAGTTCTAAGGTTTGTGTGTGAGTTCTAAGGTTTGTGTGTGAGTTCTAAGGTTTGTGTGTGAGTTCTAAGGTTTGTGTGTGAGTTCTAAGGTTTGTGTGTGAGTTCTAGGTTTGTGTGAGTTCTATGGTTTGTGTGTGAGTTTGTGTGTGAGTTCTAAGGTTTGTGTGTGAGTTTTGTGTGTGAGTTCTATGGTTTGTGTGTGAGTTCTAAGGTTTTTGTGTGTGAGTTCTATGGTTTGTGTGTGAGTTCTAAGGTTTGTGTGTGAGTTTGTGTGTGAGAGGTTTGTGTGTGAGTGAGTTCTATGGTTTGTGTGTGAGTTCTTGGTTTGTGTGTGAGTTCTAAGGTTTGTGTGTGAGTTCTATGGTTTGTGTGTGAGTTCTAAGGTTTGTGTGTGAGTTCTAAGGTTTGTGTGTGAGTTCTAAGGTTTGTGTGTGAGTTCTAAGGTTTGTGTGTGAGTTCTAAGGTTTGTGTGTGAGTTCTAAGGTTTGTGTGTGAGTTCTAAGGCTTGTGTGTGAGTTCTAAGGTTTGTGTGTGAGTTCTAAGGTTTGTGTGTGAGTTCTAAGGTTTGTGTGTGAGTTCTATGGTTTGTGTGTGAGTTCTATGGTTTGTGTGTGAGTTCTAAGGTTTGTGTGTGAGTTCTAAGGTTTGTGTGTGAGTTCTAAGGTTTGTGTGTGAGTTCTATGGTTTGTGTGTGAGTTCTAAGGTTTGTGTGTGAGTTCTAAGGTTTGTGTGTGAGTTCTAAGGTTTGTGTGTGAGTTCTAAGGTGAGTTTTGTGTGTGAGTTCTAAGGTTTGTGTGTGAGTTCTAAGGTGAGTTTGTGTGTGAGTTCTAAGGTTTGTGTGTGAGTTCTAAGGTTTGTGTGTGAGTTCTAAGGTTTGTGTGTGGTTCTATGGTTTGTGTGTGAGTTCTATGGTTTGTGTGTGAGTTCTAAGGTTTGTGTGTGAGTTCTATGGTTTGTGTGGTTTGTGTGTGAGTTCTAAGGTTTGAGTTGTGTGAGTTCTAAGGTTTTTGTGTGTGAGTTCTAAGGTTTGTGTGTGAGTTCTAAGGTTTGTGTGTGAGTTCTAAGGTTTTTGTGTGTGAGTTCTGTGTGGTTTGTGTGTGAGTTCTAAGGTTTGTGTGTGAGTTCTAAGGTTTGTGTGTGAGTTCTATGGTTTGTGTGTGAGTTCTATGGTTTGTGTGTGAGTTCTAAGGTTTGTGTGTGAGTTCTATGGTTTGTGTGTGAGTTCTAAGGTTTGTGTGTGAGTTCTATGGTTTAAGGTGTGTGAGTTCTAAGGTTTGTGTGTTCTAAGGTTTGTGTGTGAGTTCTAAGGTTTGTGTTGAGTTCTATGGTTTGTGTGTGAGTTCTAAGGTTTGTGTGTGAGTTCTAAGGTTTGTGTGTGAGTTCTAAGGTTTGTGTGTGAGTTCTATGGTTTGTGTGTGAGTTCTAAGGTTTGTGTGTGAGTTCTTGTGGTTTGTGTGTGAGTTCTAAGGTTTGTGTGTGAGTTCTAAGGTTTGTGTGTGAGTTCTAAGGTTTGTGTGTGAGTTCTAAGGTTTTGTGTGAGAGTTCTAAGGTTTGTGTGTGAGTTCTAAGGTTTGTGTGTGAGTTCTAAGGTTTGTGTGTGAGTTCTATGGTTTGTGTGTGAGTTCTTTGTGTGTGAGTTCTATGGTTTGTGTGTGAGTTCTATGGTTTGTGTGTGAGTTCTATGGTTTGTGTGTGAGTTCTAAGGTTTGTGTGTGAGTTCTATGGTTTGTGTGTTTGTGTGTGAAAGTTCTATGGTTTGTGTGTGAGTTCTAAGGTTTGTGTGTGAGTTCTAAGGTTTGTGTGTGAGTTCTAAGGTTTGTGTGTGAGTTCTAAGGTTTGTGTGTGAGTTCTGTGTGGTTTGTTTGTGTGTGAGTTCTAAGGTTTGTGTGTGAGTTCTGGTTTGGTGAGTTTGTGTGTGAGTTCTAAGGTTTGTGTGTGAGTTCTTGTGTGTGGTTTATGGTTTGTGTGAGTTCTATGGGTTTGGTTTGTGTGAGTTCTAAGGTTTGTGTGTGAGTTCTATGGTTTGTGTGTGAGTTCTAAGGTTTGTGTGTGAGTTTTGGGTTTGTGTGTGAGTTCTTGTGTGTGAGGTTTGTGTGTGAGTTCTAAGGTTTGTGTGTGAGTTCTAAGGTTTGTGTGTGAGTTCTAAGGTTTTGGTTTGTGTGTGAGTTCTAAGGTTTGTGTGTGAGTTCTAAGGTTTGTGTGTGAGTCTAAGGTTTGTGTGTGAGTTTTGTGTGTGTGTGAGTTCTAAGGCTTGTGTGTGATCTATGGTTTGTGTGTGAGGTGAGTTCTTGGTTTGTGTGTGAGTTCTAAGGTTTGTGTGTGAGTTCTAAGGTTTGTGTGTGAGTTCTAAGGTTTGTGTGTGAGTTCTAAGGTTTGTGTGTGAGTTCTAAGGTTTGTGTGTGAGTTCTAAGGTTTGTGTGTGAGTTCTAAGGTTTGTGTGTGAGTTCTAAGGTTTGTGTGTGAGTTCTAAGGTTTGTGTGTGAGTTCTAAGGTTTTGTGTGTGAGTTCTGTGTGAGTTTGTGTGTGAGTTCTAAGGTTTGTGTGTGAGTTCTATGGTTTTTGTGAGTTCTATGGTTTGTGTGTGAGTTCTAAGGTTTGTGTGTGAGTTCTATGGTTTGTGTGTGAGTTCTAAGGTTTGTGTGTGAGTTCTATGGTTTGTGTGTGAGTTCTAAGGTTTGTGTGTGAGTTCTGTGTGTGGTTTGTGTGTGAGTTCTATGGTTTGTGTGTGAGTTCTAAGGTTTGTGTGTGAGTTCTATGGTTTGTGTGTGAGTTCTATGGTTTGTTGTGAGTTCTAAGGTTTGTGTGTGAGTTCTAAGGTTTTTGAGTTCTGTGTGTGAGTTCTATGGTTTGTGTGTGAGTTCTATGGTTTGTGTGTGAGTTCTATGGTTTGTGTGTGAGTTCTAAGGTTTGTGTGTGAGTTCTAAGGTGTGTGAGTTCTAAGGTTTGTTAAGGTTTGTGTGTGAGTTCTAAGGTTTGTGTGTGAGTTCTATGGTTTGTGTGAGTTCTATGGTTTGTGTGTGAGTTCTAAGGTTTGTGTGTGAGTTCTAAGGTTTGTGTGTGAGTTCTAATGGTTTGGTTTGTGTGTGAGTTCTAAGGTTTGTGTGTGAGTTTGGTTTTGTGTGTGAGTTCTATGGTTTGTGTGTGAGTTCTATGGTTTGTGTGTGAGTTCTAAGGTTTGTGTGTGAGTTCTATGGTTTGTGTGTGAGTTCTAAGGTTTGTGTGTGAGTTCTATGGTTTGTGTGTGAGTTCTAAGGTTTGTGTGTGAGTTCTAAGGTTTGTGTGTGGTTCTAAGGTTTGTGTGTGAGTTCTAAGGTTTGTTGTGAGGTTTGAGTTCTAAGGTTTGTGTGTGAGTTCTAAGGTTTGTGTGTGAGGTTTGTGTGTGAGTTCTAGTTCTATGGTTTGTGGTTTGGTGTGTGAGTTCTAGGTTTGTGTGTGAGTTCTATGGTTTTGTGTGAGTTCTAAGGTTTGTGTGTGAGTTCTGAGTTCTAAGGTTTGTGTGTGAGTTCTATGGTTTGTGTGTGAGTTCTATGGTTTGTGTGTGAGTTCTAAGGTTTGTGTGTGAGTTCTAAGGTTTGTGTGTGGTTTGTGTGTGAGTTCTAAGGTTTGTGTGTGAGTTCTAAGGTTTGTGTGTGAGTTCTATGGTTTGTGTGTGAGTTCTAAGGTTTGTGTGTGAGTTCTAAGGTTTGTGTGTGAGTTCTATGGTTTGTGTGTGAGTTCTAAGGTTTGTGTGTGAGTTCTAAGGTTTGTGTGTGAGTTCTAAGGTTTGTGTGTGAGTTCTAAGGTTTGTGTGTGAGTTCTATGGTTTGTGTGTGAGTTCTAAGGTTTGTGTGTGAGTTCTAAGGTTTGTGTGTGAGTTCTAAGGTTTTTGTGGTGAGTTTGGTTTGTGTGTGAGTTCTATGGTTTGTGTGTGAGTTCTAAGGTTTGTGTGTGAGTTCTAAGGTTTGTGAGTTCTATGGTTTGTGTGTGAGTTCTATGGTTTGTGTGTGAGTTCTAAGGTTTGTGTGTGAGTTCTAAGGTTTGTGTGTGAGTTCTAAGGTTTGTGTGAGTTCTAAGGTTTGTGTGTGAGTTCTATGGTTTGTGTGTGAGTTCTAAGGTTTGTGTGTGAGTTCTAGGTTTGTGTGTGAGTTCTATGGTTTGTGTGTGAGTTCTAAGGTTTGTGTGTGAGTTCTATGGTTTGTGTGTGAGTTCTATGGTTTGTGTGTGAGTTCTAAGGTTTGTGTGTGAGTTCTATGGTTTGTGTGTGAGTTCTTGTGGTGAGTGTGTGAGTTCTATGGTTTGTGTGTGAGTTCTAAGGTTTGTGTGTAGTTCTAAGGTTTGTGTTGAGTTCTAAGGTTTGTGTGTGAGTTCTAAGGTTTGTGTGTGAGTTCTATGGTTTGTGTGTGAGTTCTATGGTTTGTGTGTGAGTTCTAAGGTTTGTGTGTTGGTTTGTGTGTGAGTTCTATGGTTTGTGTGTGAGTTCTAAGGTTTGTGTGTGAGTTCTATGGTTTGTGTGTGAGTTCTAAGGGTTTGTGTGTGAGTTCTATGGTTTGTGTGTGAGTTCTAAGGTTTTGTGTGTGAGTTCTAAGGTTTGTGTGTGAGTTCTAAGGTTTGTGTGTGAGTTCTAAGGTTTGTGTGTGAGTTCTAAGGTTTGTGTGTGAGTTCTAAGGTTTGTGTGTGAGTTCTAAGGTTTGAGTTGTGAGTTCTAAGGTTTGTGTGTGAGTTCTAAGGTTTGTGTGTGAGTTCTAAGGTTTGTGTGTGAGTTCTAAGGTTTGTGTGTGAGTTCTATGGTTTGTGTGTGAGTTCTATGGTTTGTGTGTGAGTTCTAAGGCTTGTGTGTGAGTTCTATGGTTTGTGTGAGTTCTGGTTTGTGTGTGAGTTCTAAGGTTTGTGTGTGAGTTCTAAGGTTTGTGTGTGAGTTCTGAGTTCTATGGTTTGTGTGTGAGTTAAGGTTTGTGTGTGAGTTCTAAGGTTTGTGTGTGAGTTCTAAGGTTTGTGTGTGAGTTCTAAGGTTTGTGTGTGAGTTCTGAGTTCTAAGGTTTGTGTGTGAGTTCTAAGGTTTGTGTGTGAGTTCTAAGGTTTGTGTGTGAGTTCTAAGGTTTGTGTGTGAGTTCTATGGTTTGTGTGTGAGTTCTATGGTTTGTGTGTGAGTTCTATGGTTTGTGTGTGAGTTCTATGGTTTGTGTGTGAGTTCTAAGGTTTGTGTGTGAGTTCTAGGTTTGTGTGTGAGTTCTAAGGTTTGTGTGTGAGTTCTAAGGTTTTGTGTGAGTTGTGAGTTCTAAGGTTTGGTTTGTGTGTGAGTTCTATGGTTTGTGTGTGAGTTCTATGGTTTGTGTGTGAGTTCTATGGTTTGTGTGTGAGTTCTAAGGTTTGTGTGTGAGTTCTAAGGTTTGTGTGTGAGTTCTATGGTTTTGAGTTCTATGGTTTTGTGTGTGAGTTTGGTTTGTGTGTGAGTTCTAAGGTTTGTGTGTGAGTTCTATGGTTTGTGTGTGAGTTCTAAGGTTTGTGTGTGAGTTCTATGGTTTGTGTGTGAGTTCTAAGGTTTGTGTGTGAGTTCTAAGGTTTGTGTGTGAGTTCTAAGGTTTGTGTGTGAGTTCTAAGGTTTGTGTGTGAGTTCTAAGGTTTGTGTGTGAGTTCTAAGGTTTGTGTGTGAGTTCTAAGGTTTGTGTGTGAGTTCTAAGGCTTGTGTGTGAGTTCTAAGGTTTTGTGTGAGTTCTAAGGTTTGTGTGTGAGTTCTATGGTTTGTGTGTGAGTTCTAAGGTTTGTGTGTGAGTTCTATGGTTTGTGTGTGAGTTCTAGGTTTGTGTGTGAGGTTTGTGTGTGAGTTCTATGGTTTGTTTGTGTGTGAGTTCTGTGTGAGTTCTATGGTTTGTGTGTGAGTTCTAAGGTTTGTGAGTGAGGTCTAAGGTTTGTGTGTGAGTTCTAAGGTTTGTGTGTAGTTCTGTGTGAGTTCTAAGGTTTGTGTGTGAGTTCTAAGGTTTGTGTGTGAGTTCTAAGGTTTGTGTGTGAGTTCTATGGTTTTGTGTGAGTGAGTTCTATGGTTTGTGTGTGAGTTCTATGGTTTGTGTGTGAGTTCTAAGGTTTGTGAGTCTTGGTTTGTGTGAGTTCTAAGGTTTGTGTGTGAGTTCTAAGGTTTGTGTGTGAGTTCTAAGGTTTGTGTGTGAGTTCTATGGTTTGTGTGTTGGTTTGTGTGTGAGTTCTAAGGTTTGTGTGTGAGTTCTAAGGTTTGTGTGTGAGTTCTAAGGTTTTGTGTGAGTTCTAAGGTTTGTGTGTGAGTTCTAAGGTTTGTGTGTGAGTTCTATGGTTTGTGTGTGAGTTCTAAGGTTTGTGTGTGAGTTCTATGGTTTGTGTGTGAGTTCTATGGTTTGTGGTGAGTTGTGTGTGAGTTCTAAGGTTTGTGTGTGAGTTCTATGGTTTGTGTGTGAGTTCTAAGGTTTGTGTGTGAGTTCTATGGTTTGTGTGGAGTTCTAAGGTTTGTGTGTGAGTTCTAAGGGTGTGTGAGGTTTGTGTGTGAGTTCTAAGGTTTGTGTGTGAGTTCTAAGGTTTTGTGTGAGTTCTATGGTTTGTGTGTGAGTTCTAAGGTTTGTGTGTGAGTTCTATGGTTTGTGTGTGAGTTCTAATGGTTTGTGTGTGAGTTCTATGGTTTGTGTGTGAGTTCTAAGGTTTGTGTGTGAGTTCTATGGTTTGTGTGTGAGTTCTGAGTTCTATGGTTTGTGTGTGAGTTCTATGGTTTGTGTGTGAGTTCTAAGGTTTGTGTGTGAGTTCTAAGGTTTGTGTGTGAGGTTTGTGTGTGAGTTCTAAGGTTTGTGTGTGAGTTCTAGGTTTGTGTGTGAGGTTTGTGTGTGAGTTCTATGGTTTGTGTGTGAGTTCTAAGGTTTGTGTGTGAGTTCTAAGGTTTGTGTGTGAGTTCTATGGTTTGTGTGTGAGTTCTATGGTTTGTGTGTGAGTCTATGGTTTGTGTGTGAGTTCTAAGGTTTGTGTGTGAGTTCTATGGTTTGTGTGTGAGTTCTATGGTTTTGTGTAGTTCTAAGGTTTAAGGTTTGTGTGTGAGTTGTGTGTGAGTTCTAAGGTTTGTGTGTGAGTTCTAAGGTTTGTGTGTGAGTTCTAAGGTTTGTGTGTGAGTTCTAAGGTTTGTGTGTGAGTTCTATGGTTTGTGTGTGAGTTCTAAGGCTTGTGTGTGAGTTCTATGGTTTGTGTGTGAGTTCTAAGGTTTGTGTGTGAGTTCTAAGGTTTGTGTGTGAGTTCTATGGTTTGTGTGTGAGTTCTATGGTTTGTGTGTGAGTTCTAAGGCTTGTGTGTGAGTTCTATGGTTTGTGTGTGAGTTCTAAGGTTTGTGTGTGAGTTCTATGGTTTGTGTGTGAGTTCTATGGTTTGTGTGTGAGTTCTAAGGTTTGTGTGTGAGGTCTAAGGTTTGTGTGTGAGTTCTAAGGTTTGTGTGTGAGTTCTATGGTTTGTGTGTGAGTTCTAAGGTTTGTGTGTGAGTTCTATGGTTTGTGTGTGAGTTCTAAGGTTTGTGTGTGAGTTCTATGGTTTGTGTGTGAGTTCTAAGGTTTTGTGTAGAGTTCTAGTTCTAAGGTTTGTGTGTGAGTTCTAAGGTTTGTGTGTGAGTTCTAAGGTTTGTGTGTGAGTTCTAAGGTTTGTGTGTGAGTTCTAAGGTTTGTGTGTGAGTTCTAAGGTTTGTGTGTGAAGGTTTGTGTGTGAGTTCTAAGGTTTGTGTGTGAGTTCTAAGGTTTGTGTGTGAGTTCTAAGGTTTGTGTGTGAGTTCTAAGGTTTGTGTGTGAGTTCTAAGGTTTGTGTGTGAGTTCTAAGGTTTGAGTGTGTGAGTTCTAAGGTTTGTGTGTGAGTTCTAAGGTTTGTGTGTGAGTTCTAAGGTTTGTGTGTGAGTTCTAAGGTTTGTGTGTGAGTTCTAAGGTTTGTGTGTGAGTTCTAAGGTTTGTGTGTGAGTTCTAAGGTGTATGTGTGAGTTCTAAGGTGTGTGTGTGAGTTCTAAGGTGTGTGTGTGTGTGCGTGTGCCTCACCTATAGCCATCAGGGCAGGAGCAGGAGTATGCGTTGAGTTGGTCGACACACTGAGCTCTGTTCGGACAGCGATTCTCCTCACAGTCATCGTAGTCCACACTGCAGTCATCACCCACGTAGCCCGGGGAACACACACACCTGCAACACACACAAACGTGTGTGAGCTTGAGCCAGGGCATTAGGTCTGGGTGACAACGCAAATCTTTAAGTCTCCCACACGTTGATATGGTGTACTCACTGGGGCCCAGTAGAGGTGATGAGACAGGTAGATTGGTGTTGACACGGACTGACCCCTGGAGCACACACATCCTCCATCTCCTCACACATCTCCCCTGGTGAGGGAGGGAGAGAGGGGGAGAGGGAGAGATTACATTGATGCATGAAGAATTGCAACCGAATAGGTCAACCCAACAGCGATAGAGAGACGGCTGGTCTATAGTGTAATGTGTGTTACCTGTGTAGTACAGTGGACAGAGGCAGGTATAGTGGTTGACTCCATCTATACAGGCAGCTCCGTTTCCACAGTCATTATCTTCACAGTCATCTATGTTGGTCAGGCAGGTAGGACCGTCAAAGCCAAGGGGACAGGCACAGCTGTATGCTGCCTCCTCCTCCTCATCAAGTTGGCAGGTGCCCCCGTTGACACAGGGGTTACTGACACACACGTTCAGAGAAGTCTCACAGTTTCTACCCTGCAGACACAAAGAAACGTTCAGTGGTCACCAATCGACCCTGTTCCTGGAGAGCTACAGTGTCTTGAACAAATTGATTACACTCATTAACTCATGACTGAATTTCAAATGAATGCATTTTCATTAGTGGAATCAGGTGTGCTAAAGCTGGGCTGGAAGAAAAGCCTGCTGAACAACAGTCTTCATAATGTCAGAAGTGGAGCGGTCTTGTCACAAACTCAACAGCCACAAAGACAAGTAAGGACTCGATTCAATCTATATCGCCGAAGTTCAGAGCTATAGTGCGCTTGACATTTAAAGGTAATTTACGATTGAGCCAACATATGCAGCGTTTACCGTCAATGCAGTCTCCCCGCGAACGCAGGAACATTGCCTTTAAATTTCAATCACTTCACCGATACAGATTGAATCAAGATCTAATTTTAGTCTAAGTATGTGTTAGAGCTGGACTGGACCAAAAGCATGCACGGCATGGCAAGAAGAACACTGCAGGTAAATGGTGAGATCTCACCTTGAATTCAGGAGGACAGCTACACCTGTAGATCTCTGCCTGATCACTGTGACAGATCCCTTGGTTGACACACGGGCTGGACAGGCATGGGTTACACTTGGCCAGGACGCCGCTGTCCACCTCACCTAACACACACAAACATTTTATCATTTTAGATGATGCCTATCTTTCCTGTTCATTTGGTTTTCAACTATAGTATTTGGTATTTGATTAGGATCCCTATTAGCTGTTGTAAAAGCAGCAGTTACTCTTCCTGGGGTCGACTCAAAACATGATACATGACTTAATACAGAACGTTAATAGACAACAACAGCTCAAGGACAGAACTACATCAGTGTAAAATGGCACACATATCCTACATATCAGTACATACACACAATATCTAGGTCAAATAGGGGAGAGGCGTTGTGCTGTGCTGAGTTGCTTTATCTGTTTTAAAAAAAAACAGGTTTGAGGTTCATTTGAGCAATATGAGATGGAAGGGAGTTCCATGCAATCATGATTCTCTATATAATACTGTATGCTTTCTTGAATTTGTTCTGGATATGGGGATTTTACGTTTAGCCAAGAGAGACTGGCCTGCATAGTATTGATGTTAGCCCTCTGATTACAGTGATGAGCAAGACATGCTGCTCTGTTCTGGGCCAGCTGAGGTTCTTCTATGTCCTTCCTAGCAGCACCTGACTATCTGACTGGGCAACAATCAAGATAAGATAAAACTACAGCCTGCACGACTTGATTTGTAGAGTGTGGTGTCATGAAAGCAGAGCATCTCTTTATCACGGCCAGATCTCTCCCCATCTTAGTTTCACAACCATTGAATAAATATGTTTTGACCATGACAGTTTACAATCCAAGTTAACATCAAGTAATTTAGTCTCCTCAACTTGCTCAACAGACATATTATTCATTATCAGATTGAGCTGAAGTCTAGAATTTAGGGAATGATTTGTACCAAATACAAATCTTAGTTTCTGAGATGTTCAGGACCATATTCATTTTATTACTAGCCACCCATTCTAAAACTGACTGCAACTCTCTGTTTAGGGTTGCAGTGATTTTCATTAGCTGTGGTTGCTGACACGTATAGGTTTGAATCATCAGCATACATATACACACAGGCTCTGTTTAATGCCAGTGGCAGGTCATTGGTAAAAATAGAAAAGAATAGAGGGCCAAGAGAGCTGCCCTGCAGTACACCACACTTTACATATATGGAATTGTGGTGAGGCATATATCTGGGGAATGGTATAAAACATGCTCTAGAGTGTTGAAAGTTTCCAAGAGCACAGTGGTCTCCATCATTGGGAAATTGAAAAAAAAAACAGGCACAGTTCAACACCCATCCAACACCATCCCTACCCTGAAGCATGATGGTGGCAGCATCATGCTATCGGGATGCTTTTCAGTGGCAAGGACTGGGAGACTGGCAAGGATAGAGGTAATAATGAATGGAGCCAAATACAGGCAAATCCTTGATGAGAACCTGCTTCAGAGTGCAAACGATTTTAGATTGGGGTGAAGATTTGCGCTCTAACAGGACAATGACTCCCAAGTATACAACCAAACCAACGCTGGTAGGGCTTCAGAACAAAAATGTGAAAGTCTTTGAGTGGCCCAGACTTGAATCCCATTGAAAATATGTGGAAAGATAGATGGGGACCTGGGGTGAACAACAAACTTAACAGAGCTTGAGAAAATCTGCAAGGAAGAATGGGACAGTCCCCAAAACCAGATGCGGAAAGCTGATACAGGCATACCCAAGTTGACTCAAAGCTGTAATCAAAGTATTGACTCAGGGGTGTGAATTAAACTAAATGAATGAACCCATCTCACCGTGGCACTCAAACGTCTTGGCAGGGGTGGTGAGCAGCAGCTTGCCCTCCATGCCCGTCGGTCCGGCACAGCGGGCGATGCCTGGCTCCTTGTAGCCCGTCTTCACCCAGTCAGACAGCCAGAGCAGACGGCAGTCACAGTACAGGGGATTGGCACCAATAGCCCTGAGGGTGAAGGGTCAGAGGTTAAGGGTCAGGGACAGGCAATTGTGGAAAACTGTCATTTGTTATAAAAAAATGTATATTGTCATACATGAGTAAAAGTAAAGATACCTTAATAGAAAAGGAATCAAGTAAAAGTGAAAGTCGCCCGGGTAACATACTACTTGAGTAAAGTACAAAAGTATCTGGTTTTATACTGAACAAAAATATAAACACAACATGCAGCAATTTCAAAGATTTTGCTGAGTTACAGTTCATATTAGGAAATCAGTCAATTGAAATATATTCAATAGGACCTAATCTATGTATTTCACAACTAATGGTAGAGAAATTAATATTAAATTATCTGGCAACAGCTCCGGTCGACATTCCTGCAGTCAGCATACCAATTGCACGCTCCCTCAATGCTTGAGACATCTGTAGTATTGTGTTGTGTGACAAAACTGCACATTATAGAGTGGCCTTTAATTGTCCCCAGCACAAGGTGCACCTGTGTAATGGTCATGCTGTTTAATCAGATTCTTGATATGCCACACCTGTCAGGTGGATGGATTATTGTGACAAAGGATAAAATGCTCACTAACAGGGATGTAATCAAATTTGTGCACAACATTACAGAGAAATAAGCTGAAGTAAAAGTATAAATAATAAAAAATATATATATTTTTTACGGATAGCCAGGGGCACACTCCAACACTCAGACATAATTTACCAATGAAATGTGTTTAGTGAGTCCATCAGATCAGAGGCAGTAGGGATTACCAGGGATGTTCTCTTGATAAGGAATGTAGTGGAGTAAAAGTGAATATTAATGCACAGATATTCCCCCCAAAACTACTTCAGTAGTACTTACTAAATACTAAAGTATTTTTACTTAAGTACTTTACACGACTGGGGACAGGTTAAGGTCAGTCAGAGGATTAGCACCAATCACCTTGAGGAATCATCCATCAATCAATTAATCATGGCAGAAAGAAGGATGCATTTTCAGAGACTCATGAGGGCTGACGTTCACTAGATGTACTTCTCTATTTGACCAGCAGGTGTCTCTCGTCCTTCAGATAACATAGAGCTTCACTCAACTGTTACAGTTCAGTACTTCCAGAAAGGGAAGTAATATTTAAAATTAGGTTAAGGGAAGGGTTATTGTTAAGGTTAGTGGTTTGGTTAAGGTTTAGTGTTAAGGTTGGTTCAGTTAGATATTTTGGCTAACCGTGCTGTCAATGGGATGCTGGACAGAACATTTCCCCTAGTCTTTCCTTTCTAAAAAAGGACCAGCAAGCTTTACCTCCTTGAAAAGTTTATTTGATGAAAAATATCTCTAATAATATGACTGTTGGATAACTTTTTTGACCAAGTGGGGGTTTGAAAACGCTGCCCTCAATCATAATTTTACATTGTTCCTGCAGGAATCGATGTAGGCACAGTTATGCACAATCAGTCACACACAAACACACAAAACTGTTCCATTACTCCATTAGATTTCCATTAGATTAACAGGCTCATGTTTTAGGTCAGTCCAATAGCTGTCATCTGCTAACATGAAAGCCACTTGACTGTCGATCAATGATTTCCAAAGAGAAGCAACCCCCCCCCTTCCCCCAACTTCTCTAGAGCTTTCACTTTATCTCATCCCCCACTGACTTCCCTAGAGCTTTCTCTTCATCTCATCCCCCACTGACTTCTCTAGAGCTTTCTCTTTATCTCATCCCCCACTGACCTCTCTAGAGCTTTCTCTATCTCATCCCCCCAACTTCTCTAGATCTTTCTCTTTATCTCATCCCTCACTGACTTCTCTAGAGCTTTCTCTTTATCTCATCCCCCACTGACTTCTCTAGAGCTTTCTCTATCTCATCCCCCACTGACCTCTCTAGAGCTTTCTCTATCTCATCCCCCAACTTCTCTAGATCTTTCTCTTTATCTCATCCCTCACTGACTTCTCTAGAGCTTTCTCTTTATCTCATCCCCCACTGACTTCTCTAGAGCTTTCTCTATCTCATCCCCCACTGACTTCTCTAGAGCTTTCTCTTTATCTCATCCCCCACTGACTTCTCTAGATCTTTCTCTTTATCTCATCCCCCACTGACTTCTCTAAAGCTTTCTCTTTATCTCATCCCCCACTGACTTCTCTAGAGCTTTCTCTTTATCTCATCCCTCACTGACTTCTCTAGAGCTTTCTCTTTATCTCATCCCCCACTGACTTCTCTAGAGCTTTCTCTTTATCTCATCCCTCACTGACTTCTCTAGAGCTTTCTCTTTATCTCATCCCCCACTGACTTCTCTAGAGCTTTCTCTTTATCTCATCCCCCCAACTTCTCTAGAGCTTTCTCTTTATCTCATCCCTCACTGACTTCTCTAGAGCTTTCTCTTTATCTCATCCCCCACTGACCTCTCTAGAGCTTTCTCTTTATCTCATCCCCCACTGACCTCTCTAGAGCTTTCTCTTTATCTCATCCCCCACTGACTTCTCTAGAGCTTTCTCTATCTCATCCCCCCAACTTCTCTAGAGCTTTCTCTATCTCATCCCCCACTGACTTCTCTAGAGCTTTCTCTTTATCTCATCCCCCACTGACCTCTCTAGAGCTTTCTCTTTATCTCATCCCCCACTGACCTCTCTAGAGCTTTCTCTTTATCTCATCCCCCCAACTTCTCTAGAGCTTTCTCTTTATCTCATCCCCCACTGACTTCTCTAGAGCTTTCTCTATCTCATCCCCCCCAACTTCTCTAGATCTTTCTCTTTATCTCATCCCCCACTGACTTCTCTAGAGCTTTCTCTTTATCTCATCCCTCACTGACTTCTCTAGAGCTTTCTCTTTATCTCATCCCTCACTGACTTCTCTAGAGCTTTCTCTTTATCTCATCCCCCACTGACCCCTCTAGAGCTTTCTCTTTATCTCATCCCTCACTGACTTCTCTAGAGCTTTGTCTTTATCTCATCCCTCACTGACTTCTCTAGAGCTTTCTCTTTATCTCATCCCTCACTGACTTCTCTAGAGCTTTCTCTTTATCTCATCCCCCACTGACCCCTCTAGAGCTTTCTCTTTATCTCATCCCTCACTGACTTCTCTAGAGCTTTCTCTTTATCTCATCCCCCACTGACTTCTCTAGAGCTTTCTCTTTATCTCATTCCCCACTGACCTCTCTAGAGCTTTCTCTATCTCATCCCCCCAACTTCTCTAGATGTTTCTCTTTATCTCATCCCTCACTGACTTCTCTAGAGCTTTCTCTTTATCTCATCCCCCACTGACCTCTCTAGAGCTTTCTCTATCTCATCCCCCCAACTTCTCTAGATCTTTCTCTTTATCTCATCCCTCACTGACTTCTCTAGAGCTTTCTCTTTATCTCATCCCCCACTGACTTCTCTAGAGCTTTCTCTATCTCATCCCCCCAACTTCTCTAGATCTTTCTCTGTACCTCATCCCTCTGTACCTTCTCTTACTCTTTCTCTCATCCCCCACTAACTTCTCTAGATCTTTCTCTGTACCTCATCCCCCAGTACCATATTTTACTCTCTACCTCATCCCCCAGTACCATATTTTACTCTACCTCATCCCCAAGTACCATATTTTATATTCATGTTCTTTACCTCCCTGTAATATCTCTCTTCTCTGCTCCTTCCTCTATATTCCCTGCTTTCTTCTTCTTATCCTCCCTTATATACCCCTCACATTGCTCTCTCCTTCTTCTCTTCACTGCACTCTCTTCTCCCATTTCCTCTTCTCTCACAACTCTCTCTCATTCTCAATCCCTCTCTCTCCCTCCCTTGCCCTCCGTTCTCCTGAGATGGATAGGCCTATTGATTTACAGACGATGGCTTTGACATGACAGACAACCTGGACCCCACTGGGAGTAAAGCCCTACTTCAACCTCCCAGAGTCACGCGCACACACACACACACACACACACACACACACACACACACACACACACACACACACACACACACACACACACACACACACACACACACACACACACACACACACACACACACACACATATATATTCCCAAACACTCCCTTCACAGACCACAGACCGCAAGGAATGTTAGTAAACCTACATGGTGTGTGGAGATGAGACAGTGGAGGGGTCTGTGTGTAACATTAACCACAGCTCTGTGACTGACTAGGGCAGTTCGGTGGCTGTGAAGCCCACCAAACAGCTCTACAGATGGGGCTACTGTTAGCCACCCTCCCCCTGGCACACAGACAAGCAGACCAGACCACCTCTGTGTGTGAGGCTAGACTTCAGAAAGTGGGTGGTACAGTATAGGAAGGACAACAGACACGATGTTTATGTGTCTGAGGAATAGTTGCTTGTGTTCACTTCTTTGCGTGTGTGAAAGGTGTATTCATTTGTGGATTGGTATTACTGTACCCATGTGTGTCTGTTTGTGTTTATTGAGCAAACTCCTGTGTGTGTGTTTGTGTGTGTCCGTGTGTGCGAGTGTGCGTGTGTGTACTCACAGGTGAGACAGAGAGGCCACATCGCTGAAGATGCCGTCAGGAAGCTCGGAGATCTCGTTGCCATGGAGAGACCTTTGAGATGACAGACAGAGTGGGAGGTGAACACAGAAATACCTCAACTAGATCTGCTCCCATCATTCTGTTCCAACATCCTAAATGTTGGGAAAATGTTTTGTAAAGTCGATTGTTTCGATCTCACTGAAGCATATCCATTAGATCTGTTCATATGTTTCTGTAGTCAGACAATGCCGGGTCCTTATGTTGCACGTAGTGGCCCTGAGGTCTACAGGGGAAGAGGAGGGCATGGAGAGAGCTCCCCTCTGAATCAGCTTGCTACAGTTGTCTCTCTAGTGACTGCTGCAGTTTTACTGTCTGTCTGTCTCTCTGCAGCAGGTCTGGGCAGGGGAAAGGTTGGCTCTATGTCTGTTATCTCGGGCTCAGGGCTGGATGGAAGAGACAGGCACAGGGCTGGATGGAAGAGACAGGCACAGGGCTGGATGGAAGAGACAGGCACAGGGCTGGATGGAAGAGACAGGCACAGGGCTGCAGTGGAATCCAGAGAGGCTGGTGTTAAGTTACTGAACTGAGCACTGAGCAGAGTACCTAGGCTGTGATTCCCAGACAGGGTGGTAGGGCTCTGTGAGCTAAAGGGGATGGTAAGTATAGAGGAGGAGGGTCTTTGAGTGTGGGAAGGGGGAGTTTGAGCTCTGCTGTCTGTTGTGGGGGTGTGATGGGGGGTCTTTGAGTGTGGGAAGGGGGAGTTTGAGCTCTGCTGTCTGTTGTGGGGGTGTGATGGGGGTCTTTGAGTATGGGAAGGGGGAGTTTGAGCTCTGCTGTCTGTTGTGGGGGTGTGAGAGGGGGTCTTTGAGTATGGGAAGGGGGATTTTGAGCTCTGCTGTCTGTTGTGGGGGTGTGAGAGGGGGTCTTTGAGTATGGGAAGGGGAGTTTGAGCTCTGCTGTCTGTTGTGGGGGTGTGAGAGGGGTCTTTGAGTATGGGAAGGGGAGTTTGAGCTCTGCTGTCTGTTGTGGGGGGTGTGATGGGGGTCTTTGAGTATGGGAAGGGGGAGTTTGAGCTCTGCTGTCTGTTGTGGGGGTGTGAGAGGGGTCTTTGAGTATGGGAAGGGGGAGTTTGAGCTCTGCTGTCTGATGTGGGGGTGTGATGGGGGTCTTTGAGTATGGGAAGGGGAGTTTGAGCTCTGCTGTCTGTTGTGGGGGTGTGAGAGGAGGTCTTTGAGTATGGGAAGGGGGAGTTTGAGTTCTGCTGTCTGTTGTGGGGGTGTGATGGGGGTCTTTGAGTATGGGAAGGGGGAGTTTGAGCTCTGCTGTCTGTTGTGCGGGTGTGATGGGGGGGGGTCTGTCAGAGTGCAGAGCTGCTTCCTTCCTCGTCTTTCATCAAGGTGATTGGGTGATGAGCCACTGGGCTTACCGATACACACACACACACACACACACACACACACACACACACACACACACACACACAGGGCTTGATGGCAGTAAAGAAAGGGATTTAATGGCAGAAAAATAATATGGCTGTCCTAATCTGTCATTACCAACTGTCTCTGTGTCTTTGGATGAACACCAGATACTTACTTCTAAACCCATTGGACCCCTGGCCCTGCTTGGCTACTGGCCAAACTAATACTATGCTTCCTGTTCACCATCCCCTAGCTTGTTCTGTATCCTACGACCCTATAATGTATCCATTCTAACCTTCATAAGCTACAGCCCATACTAACTGAACACCCCTTAATGTATCTATTCTAACCTTTATACGCTACAGCACATACCAACTGAACACCCCTTAATGTATCCATTCTAACCTTCATAAGCTACAGCCCCTGCTGACTGAACACCCCTTAATGTATCCATTCTAACCTTCATACGCTACAGCCCCTGCTGACTGGACACCCCTTAATGTATCCATTCTAACCTTCATACGCTACAGCCCCTGCTGACTGGACACCCCTTAATGTATCCATTCTAACCCTCATATGTTACAGCCCCTGCTGACTGGACGCCCCTTAATGTATCCATTCTAACCTTCATAAGCTACAGCCCCTGCTGACTGGACACCCCTTAATGTATCCATTCTAACCTTCATAAGCTACAGCCCCTGCTGACTGGACGCCCCTTAATGTATCCATTCTAACCTTCATACGCTACAGCCCCTGCTGACTGGACACCCCTTAATGTATCCATTCTAACCTTCATAAGCTACAGCCCCTGCTGACTGGACGCCCCTTAATGTATCCATTCTAACCTTCATACGCTCACACCCACACAGACCCTGCTGACTGGACACCCCTTAATGTATCCATTCTAACCCTCATATGTTACAGCCCATACCAACTGGACACCCCTTAATGTATCCATTCTAACCTTCATACGCTACAGCCCCTGCTGACTGGACGCCCCTTAATGTATCCATTCTAACCTTCATACGCTACAGCCCCTGCTGACTGGACACCCCTTAATGTATCCATTCTAACCTTCATAAGCTACAGCCCCTGCTGACTGGACGCCCCTTAATGTATCCATTCTAACCTTCATAAGCTACAGCCCCTGCTGACTGGACCCCCCGTAATGTATCCATTCTAACCTTCATAAGCTACAGCCCCTGCTGACTGGACGCCCCTTACCAAGGCAGGGGGTCAGGGCTAAGGGTATAGGCAGGAGAAGATTTTACAGTGGGCAGTTGGCCAGTAGCAATGACTCAGAGAGAGAGCTAGAAGAAGGGAGGAGCCAGGGAGTCTCTGTTAGAGAAACATTATGGTTAGTAACACACTGCTCTCACAGCCCTCTCCTTTCTCTAACTCCCCTTTGACTCTCTCACTCTATTTCTAAACCCTTTGTTGACCAGGCCACAGTTTAACTCTCCTCAACCTTTATTTATTTTTTTTCTTCTTTTTTAAACTTTCTCACCCCTCACGCTTTTGGCCACACCCTGGTGCTGTCTCAACACACTCCCTTCACACACACACACACACGCACACACACACACACACACACACACACACACACGCACACACACACACACACACACACACACACACACACACTCCCTTCACACGCGCACACACACACACACACACACACACACACACACACACACACACACACACACACACACACACACACACACTCCCTTCACACACACACACACACACACACACACACGCACACACGCACACACACACACACACACACACACACACACACACACACTCCCTTCACACGCACACACACACACACGCACACACACACACACGCACACACACGCGCACCACACACACACACACACACACACGCGCACGCACGCACACGCACGCGCGCACACACACACACACACGCACACCACATACATGACAGCCCCCTAGTCTGTTTGATGATTCCGTTAATGATTCTTCCATTTTTTTACTAGACTGTAAAGTCGAAGGGGTGTGTGTGTGTGTGTGTGTGTCTGTGTCAAGCCTCAAGCCAAGGTTACTTCTCAGGAAGCTAACACAGGTCTTCAAGTCTCAAGCCAAGGTTACTTCTCAGGAAGCTAATGCAAATATTCAAGCCTCATGCTAAGCTTACTTATCAAGGAGCTAATGCAGTCTCCAAGCCAAGGTTACTTATCAAGGAGCTAATGCAGTCTCCAAGCCAAGGTTACTTATCAAGAAGTTAACTCAAGTCTTCAAGCCTCAAGCCAAGGTTACTTATCAGGAAGTTAACTCAGTCTTCAAGCCTCAAGCCAGGATACTTATCATGCGAGTGCGGTTCAGCAACAGACTTGTCAGACTTCAATGTGTTTTACCAGGCAGTCTTTCACTCACGTGCCATATAAGTCTGCTTCATTTCTAATTATGTTAGTATGCCGAAGCCCACTCACACAGACATGAACACACACAGACCCCCTCTGTCTAGGACCCTGCTGTCTCAGATGAACTGGAGTCAGAAAGGAAACAGAAAACTGTCTTTACTGCTGGTCTGATCACTCAAATCCCTGCTATATAATGTCCCCTGTAACCTCGTTCTTTGTTTTTTAACGGGAGGAGGGATCGAGGGGTGTAGACAGAAAGTGTCTCAGGCAAGACGTTTAATAGTTCTAACTGTTAGACTCTAAAAGGGGTTCAGAGTTCAAAGTTGGTTTTTGTCTCCCCTTCACAGAAAGCACACTGAGGTGCAAAAAGTTTCATAACACATACACACACACACACACACACACACACGGATACACACTCACACAGACAGAGATAGGATAGGAGAATGTGCTCACAGTAATCGAAGGGAGCGCAGTCCACCAAAGGCCAGACTGGGGATGCAGCGCAGAGAGTTATAACTCAGGATCCTAGAATGATAAGAAACAGGCAGTACACCTTAACATATATCCCTTCTGTTATAACTCAGGATCCTAGAATGATAAGAAACAGGCAGTACACCTTAACATATATCCCTTCTGTTATAACTCAGGATCCTAGAATGATAAGAAACAGGCAGTACACCTTAACGTATATCCCTTCTGTTATAACTCAGGATCCTAGAATGATAAGAAACAGGCAGTACACCTTAACATATATCCCTTCTGTTATAACTCAGGATCCTAGAATGATAAGAAACAGGCAGTACACCTTAACATATATCCCTTCTGTTATAACTCAGGATCCTAGAATGATAAGAAACAGGCAGTACACCTTAACATATATCCCTTCTGTTATAACTCAGGATCCTAGAATGATAAGAAACAGCCAGTACACCTTAACATATATCCCTTCTGTTATAACTCAGGATCCTAGAATGATAAGAAACAGGCAGTACACCTTAACATATATCCCTTCTGTTATAACTCAGGATCCTACAGGCAGTACACCTTAACATATATCCCTTCTGTTATAACTCAGGATCCTACAGGCAGTACACCTTAACATATATCCCTTCTGTTATAACTCAGGATCCTAGAATGATAAGAAACAGGCAGTACACCTCAACATATATCCCTTCTGTTATAACTCAGGATCCTAGAATGAGTAAGAAACAGGCAGTACACCTTAACATATATCCCTTTTGTTATAACACATCCTAGAAAACTACAGAGTTGTTTTGTTGTGTTCAATGCGCTCATAGTGGACAGGTGGAACAGGTGGACAGGTAGAAAGGTGGACAGGTAGACAGGTAGACAGGTAGACAGGTAGACAGGTGGACAGGTGGACAGGTAGAAAGGTGGACAGGTAGGCAGGTAGACAGGTGGACAGGGGACAGGTGGCCAGGTAGACAGGTAGACAGGTGGACAGGTAGACAGGTAGACAGGTGGACAGGTGGACAGGTGGACAGGGACAGGGAGACAGGTGGACAGGGGGACAGGTGGACAGGGGGACAGGTGGACAGGTAGACAGGTGGACAGGTGGACAGGTGGACAGGGAGACAGGGAGACAGGTAGACAGGTAGACAGGTAGACAGGTGGACAGGTGGACAGGTGGACAGGTGGACAGGGGGAAGGGTGGACAGGTGGACAGGTAGACAGGTGGACAGGTGGACAGGTGGACAGGTGGACAGGTGGACAGGTGGACAGGTAGACAGGTGGACAGGTGGACAGGTGGACAGGACAGGTGGACAGGTGGACAGGTGGACAGGTGGACAGGGGACAGGTGGACAGGGGGACAGGTGGACAGGGGGGACAGGTGGACAGGTGGACAGGTGGACAGGTAGACAGGTAGACAGGTAGACAGGTAGACAGGTGGACAGGTGGACAGGTGGACAGGTGGAAGGGTGGACAGGGAGACAGGGGACAGGTGGACAGGTGGACAGGTGGACAGGTGGACAGGTGGACAGGTGGACAGGTGGACAGGTGGACAGGGACAGGTGGACAGGTGGACAGGTGGACAGGTGGACAGGTGGAAAGGTGGACAGGTGGACAGGTGGACAGGTGGACAGGGAGACAGGTGGACAGGTAGACAGGTAGACAGGTGGACAGGTGGACAGGTGGACAGGTGGACAGGGGAAGGGGGGACAGGGGAGACAGGGAGACAGGTGGACAGGTGGACAGGTGGACAGGTGGACAGGTGGACAGGTGGACAGGTGGACAGGTGGACAGGGGGACAGGTAGACAGGTGGACAGGTGGACAGGTGGACAGGTAGACAGGGAGACAGGTGGACAGGTGGACAGGTGGACAGGGGGACAGGTGGACAGGTGGACAGGTGGACAGGGGGACAGGTGGACAGGGAGACAGGTGGACAGGGAGACAGGTGGACAGGTGGACAGGTGGACAGGGAGACAGGTGGACAGGTGGACAGGTGGACAGGTGGACAGGTGGACAGGTGGACAGGTGGACAGGTGGACAGGTGGACAGGTGGACAGGTGGACAGGTGGACAGGTGGACAGGTGGACAGGTAGACAGGTGAGACAGGTGGACAGGTGGACAGGTAGACAGGTGGACAGGTAGACAGGTAGACAGGTGGACACGTGGACAGGTAGACAGGTAGACAGGTAGACAGGTAGACAGGTAGACAGGTTAACGGATCAGTGCTTACAGTGTGGTAAGCTGACTCATGTTGGAGAATGAAGAGATGGTGAGAGAGTTGATCTTGTTGTTACTAAGGTCTCTAAAAGGACACAGAACACACTGTTAAATCACACACTGTAGGGCATCCACCCATGAAGTGTCATTCCTTATGTTATAAAATACATTTCACCAAAACAAATATGATTGTTCATGATATGAACTGTTCAGTGGGGTCTTTCTCTACCATATCGTTAACATTATATCTAAAAAGTTGGATTTTGTAACCTCTGATAGTAAGCACCGAGCTCTGTTGAGAGCTGAATTGAAAATAAAAAGCTTGTTTTATGTCCTCCGGATTGGAGAAGAAAGAAGTTCAACAGTGTACCTGTCAGTTAGCCACAGTTCTCCTACAGTATCCAGCCTAGCTGACGCAATTATATTACCCAGAGTTTCTACCCCTGTCTTTCTCTGGCCTCCATTGAATTAGTCCCCCTAATTCTGGCCATCCTACAAGGGTAAAAACGTTTGAAGTGATTACGATGGAGACACAAGGGGTGGACCACTGTTTTTTTAGAGTAACATTTAACATATTATTTTACCCATCGGTCAAAAGATGCTTTTTGATTGGACACGGTACACACTGCCAAATAACACCAGGTAACATCAAGGTTGGCCAGGTAGACACACTCACACTAACTGGAGGTATTTAAAGGTAGAAAGCTCTTTTGGCACCATGCCAAACTGGTTCCCATCCAGATACCTGTGGAGAGACAGACAGATATTCAGAGTTTAATACCTGTGGAAATGGCAGCATTCAGATCCTGTGGTCTTTCTAAAGCCACAGAGTTTAAAGGCCAGTGGAGAACAGACAGATATTCAGATTTAATACCTGTGGAGAGACAGACAGATATTCAGAGTTTAATACTGTCTGAAATGGCAGCCCCCAGACCCCTGGGTCTTTCTAAAGCCCCCCAGAGAGAAAGGCCAGACCTATCTCCCTCCCAACCCCTGTCAGATCTATCTCCCCCCCCCCCCCACCCCTCTCTATCTATCTCCCTCCCCCAACCCCTCTCTATCTCCCTCATCCCCTAAAGCCCCCACCCACCCTCTAACAACCCCCTATCTATCTCCCTCCCCCAACCCCTCTCTATCTCCCTCCCCCACCCCCACCCATCTCCCCCTCTTTCTATCTATCTCCCTCCCCCAACCCCTCTCTATCTCCCTCCCCCAACCCCCCCACCCCCCCCCCATCTCCCTCACCCACCCTATCTATCTCCCTCCCCCAACCCCCTCTCTATCTCCCACCCCCCCCCCCCCCCCACCCCTCTCTATCTATCTCCCTCCCCCACCCCTCTCTATCTCCCTCCCCCACCCCTCTCTATCTCCCTCCCCACACCCAGAGAGAGAAAGGCCATCTCCCTCCCCCAACCCCTCTCTATCTCCCTCCCCCACCCCCCTCTCTATCTCCCTCCCCCCCCACCCCTCTCTATCTCCCTCCCCCACCCCTCTCTATCTCCCTCCCCCAACCCCTCTCTATCTCCCTCCCCCACCCCTCTCTATCTATCTCCCCACCCCCCCAACCCCTATCTATCTCCCTCCCCCACCCCTCTCTATCTCCCTCCCCTCCCTCCCCCACCCCTCTCTATCTCCCTCCCCCAACCCCTCTCTATCTCCCTCTATCTCCTCCCCCACCCCTCTCTATCTCCCTCCCCCAACCCCCCCCCCCCCCCTCTCTATCTCCCTCCCCCCCCCCCCTATCTCCCTCTCTATCCCCCCCCCCCCTCTCTCTATCTATCCCCCCCCACCCCTCTCTATCTCCCTCCCCCACCCCTCTCTATCCCCCCCACCCCTCTCTATCTCCCTCCCCCAACCCCTCTCTATCTCCCCCCCCCCAACCCCTCTCTATCTCCCTCCCCCACCCCTCTCTATCTCCCTCCCCCACCCCTCTCTATCTCCCTCCCCCACCCCTCTCTATCTCCCTCCCCCACCCCTCTCTATCTCCCTCCCCCACCCCTCTCTATCTCCCTCCCCCCCCCCGTCCCTCTCTATCTCCCTCCCCCCACCCCTCTCTATCTCCCTCCCCCCACCCCTCTCTATCTCCCTCCCCCATCTCCCCCCTAACCCCCATCTATCTCCCCCCCCCCCCTCTGTCTCCCTCCCCCACCCCCACCCCTCTCTATCTCCCTCCCCCCACCCCTCTCTATCTCCCTCCCCCACCCCCTCTCTATCTCCCTCCCCCCCCACCCCCTCTCTATCTCCCTCCCCCAACCCCTCTCTAACCATCTATCTCCCCCCACCCCTCTCTGTCTCCCTCCCCCCTCTCTATCTCCCCCCCACCCCTCTCTATCTCCCTCCCCCACCCCTCTCTATCTCCCCCTCCCCCACCCCTCTCTATCTCCCTCCCCCCACCCCTCTCTATCTCCCTCCCCCCACCCCCTCTCTATTCCCCCACCCCTCTCTCTATTCCCTCCCCCACCCCTCTCTAACCATCTATCTCCCCCACCCCTCTCTGTCTCCCTCACCCCCACCCCCACCCCTCTCTATCTCTCCCCCACCCTCTCTATCCCCCTCCCCCCACCCCTCTCTATCTCCCTCCCCCACCCATCTCTAACCATCTCCTCCTTCCCTCCCCCACACCTCCCCCGACTCCTCCCCTACCCCCCTCTCGGCCCTCCCTCCCTCCCTCCCTGCCTCTCCTCCCCCTCCCTCCCTCCCCCTCCCTCTCCCCATCTCCCCCCTCCTATCTATCTCCCTCCCCCCCCACCCCTCTATCTCCCTCCCCCCCCACCTCTCTGTATCTCTATCTCCCTCCCCCCACCCCTCTCTATCTCCCTCCACCCCTCTCTCTCTATCTATCTCCCTCTCTCCCCCACCCCTCTCTATCCATCTCCTCCTTCCCTCCCCCACACCTCCCCCGACTCCTTCCCCCACCCCTCTCTATCTCCCTCCCCTACCCCTCTCTATCTCCCTCCCCCACCCCTCTCTATCTCCCTCCCCCACCCCTCTCTATCTCCCTCCACCCCTCTCTCTCTATCTATCTCCCTCTCTCCCCCATCCCTCTCTATCCATCTCCTCCTTCCCTCCCCCACACCTCCCCCGACTCCTCCCCCTACCCCCCCTCCCTCCGGCCCTCCCCCCCCTCCCTCCCTATATATCCTTCTCCTCCTCTCCCTCCTCCCTCCCCCCCCTCTCTATCTATCTCCCCGCCCCCCTCTCCCTCCCCCACCTCTCTCTATCCATCTCCCCCTCCCCCCCCCTATCTATCTATCTATCTCTATCTATCTATCTATCTATCTATCCTATCTATCCTATCTATCTATCCTATCTCTATCTCTATCCATCTCCCTATCTATCATCCCCCATCTATCTATCTATCTATCTATCTATCTATCTATCTATCTATCTATCTATCTATCTATCTATCTATCTATCTATCTATCTATCTATCTATCTATCTATCTATCTATCTATCTATCTATCTATCTATCTCCCTCCCTCCCATCCCCCCCACCCCTCTCTATCTATCTCCCCCCCCCTCCCTCCCTCTCTCCCCCACCCCTCTCTATCTATCTCCCTCCCCTCCCTATCTAGCTCCCGTTTCCCTCCCCTCCCTCCCCCACACACCCATCTCTTTCTATCTCCCCCTTCCCTCCCCTACCTCCTCCCAACCCTCTCTATCTATCTCCAGACCCATCCCAACAAAACCTGCTCATTAAAATGTTCTCTTGCTGCTGTGGATCTCTCACACACACACACACACACACACACACACACACACACACACACACACACACACACACACACACACACACACACACACACACACACACACACACAGTTCTTGGCCATTGTAGTTGGAGTGACATCAGTATTAGGCCTGGAGGCCTCTGGGAGTAGAGAGGATTGTCTGAGAGAAGAACTATAATGTTTACTCTCTCTCTCTCTCTCTCTCTCTCCTCTCTCCATCTTTCTTCTGTGTTAAGTCCATTGCTACGATCTGCTCATATCCATAAAATTCCACCTGATTGTATCATAAAACATTCTTATGATTTAAATATTTGATGTACTGAGGAGGAACTCACAATTCAGTGACGTTTCTGGGGATGCCTTTGGGCAGCGCACGGAGGTGATTGTTACTGCAGCGTACCACAGTCTCCAGACATGTACACTCACTGGGACACTGAGGCCTGGGCACACAGCTCATCTCCTCCACTCCTGGACAGAGACAGAGGGAGAAGGCAGGTTTGATTATTCATCTAGCAAGAGAGATTGAATAGCGGAAACGAGGAAAAGAGAGATTAGATAGAGAGAACAGAGAGGTTAGATAGAGAGAACATATTAAATGAGAGGTTAGATAGAGATGACATATTAAATGAGAGATTAGATAGAGAGAACATATTAAATGAGAGGTTAGATAGAGATGACATATAAATAAATGATTACATATTAAAGAGGATTTAGAGAACATATTAAATGAGAGGTTAGATAGAGATGACATATTAAATGAGAGGTTAGATAGAGAGAACATATTAAATGAGAGGTTAGATAGAGATGACATATTAAATGAGAGATTAGATAGAGAGAACATATTAAATGAGAGGTTAGATAGAGATGACATTAAATGAGAGATTAGATAGAGAGAACATTTTAAATGAAAGATTAGATAGAGATGACATATTAAATGAGAGATTAGATAGAGATTACATAGTAAATGAAAGATTAGATAGAGATTACATTTTTAAAGAGAGATTACATAGAGATGACATATTAAATGAGAGATTAGATCGAGATGACATTAAATGAGACAGGTAGAAATGTGTGTGCTAGAGAGTGTGAGGCAGAACTGTGTGTGCTAGAGAGTGTGAGGCAGAACTGTGTGTGCTAGAGAGTGTGAGGCAGAACTGTGTGTGCTGGAGAGTGTGAGGCAGAACTGTGTGTGCTAGACAGTGTGTGTGTGTGTGTGTTTAGACCCAAACTCACCCTCTTCACAGCGGAAGTCAGGCAGTGCCACGTCCTGTAGTGGGATCTCTTTGAGGAAGGCGGGGCGCTGGCATCGAGGATTGCCCGTGACGATTTTTCTGCTTCTCAGCCAATCACCAAGCCAGGCCAGACGACAGTCACAGTTGAAGGAGTTAGCCAGGAGGTTACTGATGGAAAGAGAGAGTTAGACTTAACAATTACACCAATTAAGTGTGTGTGTGTGTCTGTGTGTGTGTGCGCGTGTGTGTGCGCGTGTGTGCGTCTGTCTGTGTGTGTGTGTGTGTGTGTGTGAAGGTGTGTGTGTGTGTAGGTGTGTTAGAGCCCTGCATCGGGTGAAAAATCAGCTGTTGTGTAGAATGAAACCATTATTTCAACCCGTGGTTCAGCTCACAGTTCAGAACAATTACACTGCGGGTCGGATACATTTGCAATCAATTTTTTTACAGGAGCTTGTTGTGAATTCCATTCAGTGAGTGGCGAGGCAGACATAGGCTACCAGCCACGCAGAGACGCCATGGCCATACGGGACACAGGGGCACGTGCCTCCTCAGATCAATGCTGATTAATATATTGTATTTAAAAATATATATTTGTTGCTGTACTAGCCACCTAGCCATTTTCTGAAGTTGTCTTTAGCTAGCCCAGATAGGTTCCCAATCTCCCAACCTCATAGCTAGCTACCAAGAAGCCATTTCACGCTATCAATCAAGATAGAGTAGCAAGCTTGTCTATCTATCTTAGCTGGCATGCCTGCTGGCAAGGTTGGTAGACTTTAGAAAAACTATTCATTACTAAACGCACTGAATAAGACTCACATTCCTTTCAATCTTTTACCCAGATTTTAGCAGAGACGCAGGGAAATGCAGTGCATACAGAAAGTATTCAGACCCCTTGACATTCAGAGACTTGTCCCGAAGCCACTCCTGCATTGTCTTGGCTGTGTGCTTAGGGTCATTGTCCTGTTGGAAGGTAAATCCTAGCCCCAGTCTGAGGTCCTGAGTGCTCTGGAGCAGGTTTTCATCCAGGATCTCTCTGTACTTTGCTCTGTTCATCTTTCCCTTGATCCTGACTAGTCTCCTGGTCCCTGCCACTGAAAAACATCCCCAAAGCATGATACTGCCATCACCATGCTTACCCGTAGGGATGGTGCCAGGTTTCCTCCAGACATGATGTTAGGCATTCAGGCCTAAGAGTTCAATCTTTGTTTCATCAGACCAGAGAATATTGTTTCTCGTGGTCTTAGAGTCTTTAGGTGCATTTTGGCAAACTCCAAGGTGGCTGTCTTGTGCCTATTACTGAGGAGTGGCTTCCGTCTGGCCTCGCTATAATAAAGGCCTGTTTGGTGGAGTGCTGCAGAGATGGTTGTCCTTCCGGAAGGTTCTCCCATCCCCACAGAGGAACTTCCATTTAAGAATGATGGAGGCCACTGTGTTCTTGGGTATCTTCAATGCTGCAGACATTTTTTGGTACCCTTCCCCATATCTGTGCCTCGACACAATCCTGTCTTGGAACTCCTCTGACAATTAATTCGACCTCTTGTCCAATCAATTGAATTTACCACATGTGGACTCCAATCAAGTTGTAGAAACTTCTCATGGATAATCAATGGAAACAGGATGCACCTGAGCTCAATTTTGAGTCCCATAGAAAGGGTCTGAATACAGGTCAATTAGTTATTTCTGTTTTTCATTTTTAATACTTTTGCAAAAATGTCTAAAAACCTGTTTTCACTTTGTCATTATGGGGTATTGTGTGTAGATTGACGAGGATAAACAATGATTGAATCCATTTTAGAATAAGGCTGTAACGTGACAAAATGTGGACATATTCAAGGCATCTGAAAACTTCCAGTCAGGAGGATACAGACAGCTCAGGAGGTGTGCTTAGACATGCAGAAAAAATAAGTTTTCACATAGAATGTAAGGTAAAGATTATGGCTCTAGATTGCATTAAAAAGGGTTTCAAGTGTCTGAAAAATGGATGGGGAGCCTTAAGTTGGGTATTCTACTAAATACATGTATCCTATGTTTGCAGCCTGTATTCAATTCTGGGAATGGTTTATTTAAGTTTTAATTAGGCCTGAAATATTTGATTATCTTAACACTATTTCATGTAAAGGTATTTGTTTGTTATGTCGGCTACAGGCTTTTATTAGGTAAGAAGGCTAATTAGAAGACTATTTTTCTCAAAGCGATTTGAGTAATGCATCGCATTGTGAGAATAAAAATATATTTTTCTTAATTCATGGCATTCATTTTCTCCAAATGATGAATAGACATGCAATATGGCGGGTAGGGCTCTGAAAAACGGACCCGTGCAGGACTTTAGTGTGTGTGAGTGCGCACGTGTTTGTGTGTCTTACAGTGTAGACAGTGTCTGCAGGGTGTCGAAGGCTCCAGGGGTGATGGTAGTTAGCTGGTTGTCATAGAGAGACAACAGGCGAACGTTGTGCAGGCCGGTGAAGCTGTTGTTATGGATACATCTGATCTTGTTGTTCCTCAACATTCTGGAATAGAGAAAACTGCTTAATTGGCATATATCCCATGTGAATTGACAAGAAGTGTATTGAAATGTTCCTGATATGAAATATTAGGAGGAAGATACAGTGTTGGAAAAGGAGGATTTGGATGATGTATTGTGGGTGTTAATACATGAGTAGTCTCTTTCCACAGCCGCTGTGTGGACTTACACATTTCTGCCAAGCAAGACTAGTACATTAAGCGTCTGTGCATGAAGGTTCTCATCCATGTATGCATGAGTGTGTGTGCCTACTTGTGCTCATGTGTGCGTCTGTGTCTGTTTGGGTCACTGCGTGTGTGTGTGTGTGTGTGTCTCTGCATGTGTGTGTGACTCACAGCATGTGTAGTCCCTCCAGTCCCTTGAACATTCCACTGCGGACAGAATCCAGCTGATTGGCTGAAAGATGGAGCTCGTTGACAGACCCCGCCCCCTCAAACGCCCCATCCTCGATCTCCGTGATCTTATTGTTGCTAAGGTTACTGGGAATAAATAAATAATGGTGATTAAAGAAAGATGAAAAAATACATTAGTGAACTTCTTAACTTTTTTGGGGTAGCAGCAGTGAGACATTAGCCTTGGTACCAGTCTGTTAGCTAACATTGCACTCCTGGTATTCCACTCCTTGTATTCCACTCCTTGTATTCCACTCCTTTCATTCCACTCCTTTCATTCCACTCCTTTCATTCCACTCCTTTCATTCCACTCCTGGTATTCCACTCCTTTTATTCCACTCCTTGTATTCCACTCCTTTCATTCCACTGCTTGTATTCCACTCCTTTCATTCCACTCTTTCAATCCACTCCTGGTATTCCACTCCTTGTATTCCACTCCTGGTATTCCACTCCTTATATTCCACTCCTTTCATTCCACTCCTTGTATTCCACTCCTTGTATTCCACTCCTTGTATTCCACTCCTTTCATTCCACTCCTGGTATTCCACTCCTTGTATTCCACTCCTTGTATTCCACTCATTGTATTCCACTCCTTTCATTCCCACTCCTGTATTCCACTCCTTGTATTCCACTCCTTGTATTCCACTCCTTGTATTCCACTCCTTGTATTCCACTCCTGGTATTCCACTCCTTATATTCCACTCCTGGTATTCCACTCCTTGTATTCCACTCCTGGTATTCCAGTCCTTGTATTCCACTCCTGGTATTCCACTCCTTTTATTCCACTCCTTTCATTCCACTCCTGGTATTCCACTCCTTGTATTCCACTCCTGGTATTCCACTCCTTTATTCCACTCCTGGTATTCCACTCCTCGTATTCCACTCCTTGTATTCCACTCCTTGTATTCCACTCCTTGTATTCCACTCCTTTTATTCCACTCCTTTTTTCCACTCCTTGTATTCCACTCCTTTTATTCCACTCCTTTCATTCCACTCCTTGTATTCCACTCCTTTTATTCCACTCCTTGTATTCCACTCCTTTCATTCCACTCCTTTCATTCCACTCCTTGTATTCCACTCCTTTTATTCCACTCATTTTATTCCACTCCTTGTATTCCACTCCTTGTATTCCACTCCTTTTATTCCACTCCTTTTATTCCACTTGTATTCCCTTGTATTCCACTCCTTTTATTCCACTCCTTTTATTCCACTCCTTGTATTCCACTCCTTGTATTCCACTCCTTGTATTCCACTCCTTTTATTCCACTCCTTGTATTCCACTCCTTTCATTCCACTCCTTTCATTCCACTCCTTTCATTCCACTCCTTTCATTCCACTCCTTGTATTCCACTGCTTGTACTTGTGGCTAAACAGACTGGTACCTAGACTAGTGAGACATTTCTGTCTACTTCATTCATAACATAAACCACAACGTACATGTTGTTGAGCTGGGAGAGGGCCTTGAATACTCCTGTAGCCTCCAGTGTAGTGATCTCATTGTTGTTCAGACGACTAGGAAGAGAGAGAGGAGGAAACAGCCATGGTTAGAATGAAGCTGATGTTAAATAAACAGCCATGAATCCTGAAGAAGATTCAAACAATAGTGTGGTGTGTGTGTGTGGTGTATTAATGGCATCCAGGGCTATGGTCCATATGGAACAGGCTGTTTCTGTAAATGCCTGTCGTTAATAGGATCCACAGATCTCTGGCCACAAGCTAACCACAACGTTTGTGTGTGTGTGTGTGTGTGTGTGTGTGTCGGTGTGTGTGTGTGTGTCGGTGTCGGTGTGGGTGTGTGTGTCGTGTGTGTGTGTGTGTGTGTGTGTGTGTGTGTGTGTGTTGGTGTGTGTGTGTCGGTGTGTGTGTGTGTGTGTGTCGGTGTGGGTGTGTGTGTGTGTGTGTGTGTGTGTGTCGGTGTGATGTGTGGGTGTGTGTGTGTGTGTGTGTGTGTGTGTGTGTGTGTGTGTGTGTGTGTGTGTGTGTGTGTGTGTGTGTGTGTGTGTGTGTGTGTGTGTGTGTGTGTGTACTCTTACAGTTCAGTGGTAGAGGCAGGGATGTGTTCTGGTATCTTTTGATTCGGAGGTTGGAGCAGTCCACCACGTTGGAATCACAGCGACATTTAGGAGGACAGACTGGATCACTGTTACACTCATTATTCAGACGGGTGTCCTCGGTACCTGAAGGCACATAACACAACCACACACAACCTTTAAAAAAACTGTACCTGATACACAACAAACACAACACACAGTTGTAAACAAAACTAAATATACCTGAAACACAAAACACACACGCACAATTGGTAGAAACACGTCACACACACAACATATAGAGGTGTCTTTACTACGACTTCATAACTACTAAATGACTGTCGCCCCGTAGCACTCACTTCTGTCATTTGAGAGACTAGTCAAGGACCATATCACCTCTACCTTATCTGTCACCTTAGACCCACACTGCCCTATCCCATCTGGACAACAGAAATGACTATAATACCTCCTCTCCTCTCCTCTCCTCTCCCTCCCATCTCTCTCCTCTCCCTCTCTGTCTATGAAAAGAGGTGTACATACCAGAAAGCCTGGAGCCGGTTACATCAATAATGGATACACACTAGCAGCCACTTAATGTATGTGTGTGTTTGTCTGTGTGTGTTTCTGTGTGTGTGTGTGCGTCTGTGTGTATGTCTGTTTGTGTGTTTGTGTGTCTGTCTCACTCAGAGAGGATAGCCCAGTGTTCTTTTGTTAGTTAGTCATCTGTGTCCCATGTTCCGTAGCGCTCGCACACTCAGCTCCACCCTTAAGTGAAGTTTAGGGATGATGTCATCGTGCCCCTGTAAAGAGTAGAGCCCCCAGAGCCACAGACAGAGGCTTCAACTCAATACGCTCGGAAAGTGGAGACGTCGTAGAATGTTAAAAGGTTAAAAGGTCAAAATTGCTGGAGACACCTTGCCGGTTTGGTGACACCTTTGTGCCTGCTAGGAAAGAGATTTGAGATGGCTAATTGGTGGTAAATAAGTGAATTGTTTCACCTCACAGTTAGCCAATTCAAACTGTTTACAGTCAGTTGGCAATCACTACTTCACTATTTTGCTAGCTACAGTAGCACTGCCGTGTCAATAATAACCTGACTCCAAAAATAACAGGTGTCTCAAGCTGTGTTTGTATTTGACCATTGTGACGTGCAACCATGCATACCCACTTCCTATGGGTATAGACAAATATTTCTCTCCTCATCTCCTTCCCTTCATCTCAATAGACTAACATAGCTTCCTGTCCTCATCTCCTTCCCTTCATCTCAATAGACTAACATAGCTTCTTGTCCTCATCTTCTTTCCTTCATCTCAATAGACTAACATAGCTTCCTCTCCTCATCTCCTTTCCTTCATCTCAATAGACTATCATAGCTTCCTCTCCTCATCTCCTTTCCTTTATCTCAATAGACTAACATAGCTTCCTCTCCTCATCTCCTTTCCTTCATCTCAATAGACTAACATAGCTTCCTCTCCTCATCTCCTTTCCTTCATCTCAATAGACTAGCTTAGCTTCCTCTCCTCATCTCCTGAGGCTGTCTCAGTGAGAACAGTTGTGACTGAGACATGTTGTTCCATGTGTTCTGCTTCTACAATACAGCCTTATTGGTCTCTTTTGGACTCTGAAACAAACAGCTCAGACAGACAGGAAGTCCTGTACTGATGATGACTGAAGTCTAATGACGCTCATTACACTGTGCTGTGGACGACACACACACGCACATGCGCACACACACTCGCTCGCTCGCTCTCTTGCGCACGCACACACACACACACACACACACACACACACACACACACACACACACACACACACACACACACACACACACACACACACACACACACACACACACACACACACACACACACACACACACAGGCGATGAGTGAAGTCTAATAATGCTTATTACAGAGCGAAGTGGATGAACGGAAGTAAATGTAATTTCCTGCTACACAGGAAGCAATGAAAGTTTCAGGATGTTCTTTGATCTAGCAGAGTGACTTGTCTTTCACTGAGACACGAGGACTGATAGATAGTGGGGGAGGGAGAGAGAAAGCGAGAGAGAGAGAATGAGAGAGAATGAGAGAGAGGGAAAGAGAAAGGGAGGTAGGGAGATAGCGAGGTGGAGTTTGTTGGGAAGAGAGTTGTCTGCCAGTACAGAGACTGAATGTTAGTAGTCTACAGTATATTCCACAGTCCAATTATTCACAGAATATAACATGCGCGCACACGCAGAGCTGAGCTGAGCTGAGGCAGAGGGCCAGACAAGGAAGCACACATGACTTACGGTAAAACACAAACCACAAGAGTTAACCCATTCCAATTAGATGGAGAAAGAGATAGAGAAGAGGAGAACTACAGAATGAATGGAGGGATGGAGAGGTGAATAGCGAGGGAGAAGATGTGTAAAAGCGTGAACACAAGCTACTCACCAGGGATGAAGTATTGTTCCTTGGCTGTGATGGAAACAAGAGAGAAGCAATGATGTCAGTCAACACAGATATACATTCTCACATACACTACATGGGCAAAAGTATGTGGACATACGTCATATTAGTGGATTCGGGTATATTAGCCACACCCGTTACTGACACGTGTATAACATCAAGCACACAGCCATGCAATCTCCATAGACAAACATGGGAAGTAGAATGGCCGTATTAAAAAGTTCAGTGACTTTCAACGTGGCACCTTCATAGGATGCCCCCTTCCCAACAAGTCAGTTGGGATCCCTGAGTGCTATAGTATGTAGAGCATAAAAATCATCTGTCCTCGGTTGTGACACTCACTACCAAGTTCCAAACTACCTCTGGAAGCAACAGTAGCACAAGAACTGTTCGTCGGGAGCTTCATGAAATGGGTTTCCATGACCAAGCAGCCGCACACAAGCCTAAGATCACAATGCGCAATGCCGCCATTGGACTCTTGAGCAGTGGAAACGCATTCTCTGGAGTGATGCATCTTGCTTCACCATCTGACAGTCCAACGGACAAGTCTGAGTTTGGAGAATGCTACCTGAGAACGCTAATGCTAACTGTAAAGTTTGGTGGTGGAGGAATAATGGTCTGCGGCTGTTTTCATGGTTTAGGCTCCTTAGTTTGATTAAAGGGAAATCTTAACACTACAGCATACAATGACATTCGAGACGATTCGGTGCTTCCAACTTTGTGTTTAACAGTTTGGGGAAGGCCCTTTCCTGTTTCCTGTTTCAGCATGGCAATACCACAATGGAGGGGGGGGAGGAGGGGAGAGAGAGAGAAAATGATGATTCACCATGGCTAGGCAGATGACAATGCTAGATTGTAAACCAGCGAGAGTAGCGTGTGGAGAGAGGAGTGCCAGGCTGCCTATCCCGCTGCTCTAACACAGTATACTGGCAGAGAGACACACACAGCGAGGCAGAAACACTATAGAGAGACAGGAAGGGCCAAGGAGTGGGAGGGAGATGGGGAGTGAATATAGTAAAGGGTGGGAATGGGCAGGGAAGGGAGGGGGATCAGGGAGATGGGGAGTGAATATAGTAAAGGGTGGGAATGGGGAATGGGCAGGGAAGGAAGGGGGATCTGGGAGATGAGGAGTGAATATAGTAAAGGGTGGGAATGGGGAATGGGCAGGGAAGGGAGGGGGATCAGGGAGATGAGGAGTGAATATAGTAAAGGGTGGGAATGGGGAATGGGCAGGGAAGGAAGGGGGATCTGGGAGATGAGGAGTGAATATAGTAAAGGGTGGGAATGGGGAATGGGCAGGGAAGGGAGGGGGATCAGGGAGATGAGGAGTGAATATAGTAAAGGGTGGGTGGGAGTGCAGGAGAGTAAAACCCACTATGCCTGACAGACAGTGGAAAGGGCCTGGAGGTAGGGAGAATTGGGGAAGGGGGAGAGGAAGGATGATGGGCAGAGTGGGGGCAGGGGTATTAGAAATTGGTATTTGAAGTGAGGTACTGTAGTAGGCAGAGGGCTTGAGGAATTGGACACGGGCAGAAACCCTAGCTACAGCGCCAGCCTTACCCAGCGATGCCAGCTCTCTTTGGTGTACTGTGAAACCAGACTCACTGTGTGTTAATGTGCTATAAAACCTGCTAGAGGAGAGAGGGATGGAGGGAGGGATAAAGGATCAACAACTAAATTAAAACCCTCGGCTAGGGATAAAGGATCAGCAACTAAATTAAAACCCTCAGCTAGGGATAAAGGATCAACAACTAAATTAAAACCCTCGGCTAGGGATAAAGGATCAACAACTAAATTAACACCCTCGGCTAGGGATAAAGGATCAACAACTAAATTAAAACCCTCGGCTAGGGATAAAGGATCAACAACTAAATTAAAACCCTCGGCTAGGGATAAAGGATCAACAACTAAATTAAAACCCTCAGCTAGGGATAAAGGATCAACAACTAAATTAAAACCCTCAGCTAGGGATAAAGGATCAACAACTAAATTAAAAACCTCAGCTAGGGATAAAGGATCAACAACTAAATTAAAACCCTCAGCTAGGGATAAAGGATCAACAACTAAATTAAAACCCTCAGCTAGGGATAAAGGATCAACAACTAAATTAAAACCCTCGGCTAGGGATAAAGGATCAACAACTAAATTAAAACCCTCAGCTAGGGATAAAGGATCAACAACTAAATTAAAACCCTCGGCTAGGGATAAAGGATCAACAACTAAATTAAAACCCTCGGCTAGGGATAAAGGATCAACAACTAAATTAAAACCCTCGGCTAGGGATAAAGGATCAACAACTAAATTAAAACCCTCGGCTAGGGATAAAGGATCAACAACTAAATTAAAACCCTCGGCTAGGGATAAAGGATCAACAACTAAATTAAAACCCTCGGCTAGGGATAAAGGATCAACAACTAAATTAAAACCCTCAGCTAGGGATAAAGGATCAACAACTAAATTAAAACCCTCAGCTAGGGATAAAGGATCAACAACTAAATTAAAACCCTCGGCTAGGGATAAAGGATCAACAACTAAATTAAAACCCTCAGCTAGGGATAAAGGATCAACAACTAAATTAAAACCCTCAGCTAGGGATAAAGGATCAACAACTAAATTAAAACCCTCAGCTAGGGATAAAGGATCAACAACTAAATTAAAACCCTCAGCTAGGGATAAAGGATCAACAACTAAATTAAAACCCTCGGCTAGGGATAAAGGATCAACAACTAAATTAAAACCCTCAGCTAGGGATAAAGGATCAACAACTAAATTAAAACCCTCAGCTAGGGATAAAGGATCAACAACTAAATTAAAACCCTCAGCTAGGGATAAAGGATCAACAACTAAATTAAAACCCTCAGCTAGGGATAAAGGATCAACAACTAAATTAAAACCCTCAGCTAGGGATAAAGGATCAACAACTAAATTAAAACCCTCAGCTAGGGATAAAGGATCAACAACTAAATTAAAACCCTCAGCTAGGGATAAAGGATCAACAACTAAATTAAAACCCTCAGCTAGGGATAAAGGATCAACAACTAAATTAAAACCCTCAGCTAGGGATAAAGGATCAACAACTAAATTAAAACCCTCAGCTAGGGATAAAGGATCAACAACTAAATTAAAACCCTCAGCTAGGGATAAAGGATCAACAACTAAATTAAAACCCTCAGCTAGGGATAAAGGATCAACAACTAAATTAAAACCCTCAGCTAGGGATAAAGGATCAACAACTAAATTAAAACCCTCGGCTAGGGATAAAGGATCAACAAATAAATTAAAACCCTCAGCTAGGGATAAAGGATCAACAACTAAATTAAAACCCTCAGCTAGGGATAAAGGATCAACAACTAAATTAAAACCCTCGGCTAGGGATAAAGTACTATCTTCTTGCTGTAAATGGAGAGGGAGAATGAAAAGGAGTGTGAGCGTTAGGGAGCAATCGAGAAAGAGGGGAGTTTTGATTGGTATGAGTACTGCTGGCAGAGAGGAAGATGGAGTGATTGAAGGGAAATCTTAACGCTACAGCATACAATGACATTCGAGACGATTCTGTGCTTCCAACTTTGTGTGCAACAGTTGGGGGAAGGGCCTTTCCTGTTTCAGCATGGCAATGAATGCCACAGTGCACAAAGCGAGGTCCAGGGGAGAGAGAGAGAGAGAGAGAGAGAGAGAGAGAGAGAGAGAGAGAGAGAGAGAGAGAGAGAGAAACAGCTGAGAGGGGGGAAGAGAGGAGAGAGAGAGACAGCTGGAGAGACCCAACACACCTCCAGGGGAAGAGAGAGAGAGAGCTGAGAGAGAGAGAGAGAGAGAGAGAGAGAGAGAGAGAGAGAGAGAGATAGAGAGGAGAGAGATAGAGAGGAGAGAGAGAGACAGACCCAACACACCTCCAGGCTGTGTAAAGGCTATTTTACCAAGAAGTAGAGTGATGGAGTGCTGCATCAGATGACCAAATTGAGATGGTTTGGGATAAGTCGGAGAGTGAAGGAAAAGCAGCCAACAAGTGCTCAGCATATGTGGAAATTCCTTCAAGACTGTTGGAAAAGCATTCCAGCTGAAGCTGGTTGAGAGAATGCCAAGAGTGTGCAAAGCTGTCATCAAGGCAAAGGATAGTTATTTGAAGAATCTAAAATATGAAATATATTCTGATTGGTTTAACACTTTTTTGATTCTACATGATTCCATATGTGTTATTGAATAGTTTTGATGTCTTCACTGTTATTCTACAATGTTGAAAATAGTAAAAAATAAAGAAAAATCCTGGAAGGAGTAGGTGTTCTAAAACTTTTGACCGGTAGTATATAAATATATATATATATATAAATATAAATGAGAGAGAGAGAGAGAGAGCTGGAGAGAGAGGTTCACTACAGACAGATGCCAGTTCTCCTACCAGAGCAGCGGAACTTCTTGCTCTTGATCTGCCCGATGCGTTTGTTGGCCAGTCGTCTGGGGCTGGTACAACGGGCACCGCTGGTTTCTATGGGGTTGGAGCGCAGGTAGTCTGCCAGCCACCTCATATTACAGTCACAGATAAACGGGTTCTGGGCCAGGTGACTGAAGAGAGAGAGGGTAGAGGGAGGGCGGGAGGGTGAATGGGTGGGGGAGATACGGGGGAGAGAGGAGGGAGGAAATTTCATGCCAGGAATTTAGGGAGGGTAGCAAATTCCATCCCAATATAATCTTTGTAAACATTAAATGTTACTGTGTGACATGTTAAAGATGTACATCTGTGTGATTGTGTGTGGCATGGGATCTATGTGGTGGTCATCAAGGCCTAGGGTATGGAGATAATGGGATCTATGTGGTGGTCATCAAGGCCTAGGGTATGGAGATAATGGGATCTATGTGGTGGTCATCAAGGCCTAGGGTATGGAGATAATGGGATCTATGTGGTGGTCATCAAGGCCTAGGGTATGGAGATAATATGGGATCTATGGTGGTCATCAAGGCCTAGGGTATGGAGATAATGGGATCTATGTGGTGGTCATCAAGGCCTAGGGTATGGAGATAATGGGATCTATGTGGTGGTCATCAAGGCCTAGGGTATGGAGATAATGGGATCTATGTGGTGGTCATCAAGACCTAGGGTGGACAGTATAAATAGCAGGGACAGGGTAGAGGATATTTGTACTTCTTTTCTCAGGATCCAGGTTCAACAAGAGGCTAGTTATAGACTGGATTTCAGGCACCAGTGTGTGTGTGTGTGTGTGTGTGTGTGTGTGTGTGTGTGTGTGTGTGTGTGTGTGTGTGTATGGTTGTGTGTGTGAACCGTCTACCCTGTTGTCTATGGGGCTCTGGGTGAGAAATGTGTTGTCAGGTGAGCCAAGGGACAACATTATCAGTCAACTTCACAGGTGTGTGCGTGTACGTGTGTGTCTGAGTGTTTGTGCGTGCCTATACTTGTTTATATGTGTTATACAACATAACACAATTGTCCTTGCCAAATATAAACTGCTCAAGTCATTCAGTCAAAACCCTACTGCAGTTTGCTGTCAGCGTTGATAAGTGTTTCTTAATTAAGGCAGCACTGGCACATGCTTGATTGGAGGGTGTATTGACTTGATTTTGAATTACCTGATGGTGTGTGTGTGTTTGAATTTCCTGAGTGTGTGTAATTGTCACGATGATGGATTTACATCTTTCCATTCCTGTGTTATTACGGAGTAAACAGCTGTTTGGCTCATGTTTTATGGTGACAGAGAAGAATGTGTGTGTGTGTGTGTGTGTTTGTGTGTGTGTGTGCGTGCGTGTGTCCACATTCGTGCGTGCATGATTGTGAGTGTGTGCACACGTGTGTGTGTGCAAGCGCCCCTGTATGTGTGTGTATGTGTGTGTGTGTGTGTGTGTGTAACTTACAGCGTCTGTATAGCTCTGAGAGAAGCGAAGGTGCCCTTGGCCACAGTCTGTATCTTGTTGTCATACAGAGACAGAAGAGAGAGGTTCTGCAGGTCTGTGAAGGCATTGGCCCGAACACAGTGGATTTTATTGGCATTCAACAACCTGGGACAGGAAGGTAGAGAGAGAGAGACAGAGAGAGAGAAGGGGGTGGGGGGGGAGAGAGAGAGAGAGAGAGAGAGAGAGGGGGGAAGAGAGAGAGAAAGATAGAAAGAGACATAGAGAGAGGGGTTGGGGGAGAGAGAGCGAGAGAGAGAGCAAGAGAGAGAGAGGGGGGAGCGAGAGAGCGAGAGAGAGAGAGAGAGGGGGGGGTGGGTGGGGAGAGAAAGAGAGAGAGAAAGTTAGAAAGAGACATAGAGATAGAGGGGTAGGAGGGAGAGAGAGTGAGAGAGATAGAGAGAGAGGGGGGAGAGAGAGAGAGAGAGAGGGGGTGGGGGGAGAAAGAGAGAGAGAAAGATAGAAAGAGACAGAGAGAGAGGGGTGGGGGGAGAGAGAGCGAGATAGAGAGAGAGAGAGAGGGGGAGAAAGAGAGTTTTAAAAAATTAAAAGGGAAATATGTTACTTACAATCATTAATGTAAGCTGAATATTATCAAGGAGTAGCCACTGTGTACTTACAGTAGTTGCAGGGCATATAGTCCATCAAACACTCCTTTGGGAAGCTCCGTAATCTTATTCCCATACAGGACTCTGGAAAAGATCAATTGATAAATTAATTAATTAATCAGTGACTCAATCAATCAACAATAAATCAGAAATGCACTTTTCCATCAATGGTTATAGTGACTCACAGTGAGTTGAGAGATCTCAGGCCTTGGAAGGCATCGGGAGCTATTTCAGATATCTGGTTATTACTCAGGTCTCTGAAGGGGGTGAAAGGGGGGTAAAGAGGCATTCAATGTGGGATGTCTTGTCTTCAGCCAGGCCCAACTTTCATACTGTAACTCTAACCCTTAACCCCTAGGACTCAACTCAAAGTCCTTGTAGTACCATAACTTATCATTCAAGTTTCCATTCTAGAACTTCCTGACACAGCCATTGATATTCGGACAGAAGTGAGTTGACGATACTGCTAGCCAATCAAAACCCAGAATAGTGTGGTGTGTGTGTGTGGTGTATTAATGGCATCCAGGGCTATGGTCCATATGGAACAGGCTGTTTCTGTAAATGCCTGTCGTTAATAGGATCCACAGATCTCTGGCCACAAGCTAACCACAACGTTTGTGTGTGTGTGTGTGTGTGTGTGTGTGTGTGTGTGTGTGTGTGTGTGTGTGTGTGTGTGTGTGTGTGTGTGTGTGTGCAGTGAACTCCAGTCAACTGCATGTCTTTAAAGGGAAATCATCATGTGGTCTTTAAGATGTGAAATGATCCCATTTGAGGCTAATGTTAAACTAAGTGCTAAATAAGTGTCTAGTGCAAAAGCCTGACGTTTCCTGGAAAATAGAGCTCTGGATTAGGAGGAGGTTACAGCATCTGATCTCAGACACACTCCTGTCATGTGAAAATAGAGCTCTGGATTAGGAGGAGGTTACAGCATCTGATCTCAGACACACTCCTGTCATGTGAAAATAGAGCTCTGGATTAGGAGGAGGTTACAGCATCTGATCTCAGACACACTCCTGTCATGTGAAAATAGAGTCCTGGATTAGGAGGAGGTTACAGCATCTGATCTCAGACACACTCCTGTCATGTGAAAATAGAGTCCTGGATAAGCATCTGATCTCAGACACACTCCTGTCATGTGAAAATAGAGTCCTGGATAAGCATCTGATCTCAGACACACTCCTGTCATGTGAAAATAGAGTCCTGGATAAGCATCTGATCTCAGACACACTCCTGTCATGTGAAAATAGAGTCCTGGATAAGCATCTGATCTCAGACACACTCCTGTCATGTGAAAATAGAGTCCTGGATAAGCATCTGATCTCAGACACACTCCTGTCATGTGAAAATAGAGTCCTGGATAAGCATCTGATCTCAGACACACTCCTGTCATGTGAAAATAGAGCACCAGACTAGTAGGAGGTTACATCATCTGATCTCAGACACACCTCTGTCATGTTCCAGGTTAACAACACAGTTGTAGGGTCATACAAACTGGGCCAAAGTGAGAACATGTGTGTTTCCACAGTGGGTCCCTCTGTCACCTATTTTGATCAATAGGGATTTGTAGTAGAGGCTCCCCAGAGGCGGAAGGGGACGACCATCCTTCTCAGTGAATTATGCGAGGGAAACAAATAGTGAAACATTTTTAAAAAGTTATCCTTTTTAGATAAAGCTATAATTAATATATTCACATCTCCAAATAATAAATTAAAACACACAGTTTTGCAATGAAGGTCTACAGTAGCCTCAACAGCACCCTGTAGGGTAGCAGCATGGTGTTACTGGAGGACAGCGGAAGGGGGCTCATGCTTCTCGGAAGCCACTCCTCAGTAAAAGGCACGTGACAGCCTGCTTGGAGTTTGCCAAAAAGGACTCTCAGACCATGAAAAACAAGAGTATTTGGTCTGATGAAACCAAGATTGAACTCTTTGGCCTGAATGCCAAGCGTCACGCCTGGAGGAAACCTGGCACCATACCTACAGGGAAGGATGGTGGTGGCAGCATCATGCTCTGGGGATGTTTTTCACCAGCAGTGACTAGTCAGGATCGAGGCAGAGATGAACGGGGCAAAGTACATCGAGATACTTGATGGAGACCTACTCCAGAACACTCTGGACCTCAGACTGGGGCAAAGATTCACCTTCCAACAGACCAACGACCCTAAGCACAGAGCCAAACCAATGCAGGAGTCGCTTCGGGACAAGTCTCTGAATGTCCTTGAGTGGCCCAGCCAGAGCTCACTTGAACCCAATCGAACATCTCTGGAGAGGCCTGAAAATAGCTGTGCAGCAACGCTCCCCATCCAAGCTGACGGAGCTTGAGAGGATCTGCAGAGAAGAATGGGAGAAATTCCCCAAATACAGGTGTGCTAAGCTTGTAGCGTCATACCCAAGAAGACTCGAGGCTGTAATTGCTGCCAAAGGTGCTTCAACAAAGTACTGAGTAAAGGGTCTGAATACTTACGTAAATGTGATATTTCTGTTTAAAAAAATATATAAATTAGCAAAGATTTCTAAAAACCTGTTTTTGCTTTGACATTATGGGGTATTGTGTAGATTGATGAGAGAAAAACAACTATTTCATCCATTTTAGAACAAGGATGTAACATAATAAAATGTGTTAAAAGTGAAGGGGTCTGAATACTTCCCAAGAGCACTATATGTGGCTGCTATGAAAGTTGTGAGGTTTGAGGGGATCAGGAGTGTATTCATTCCGTCGATTCTGATGAAAAAAGTTTCTTAAACAGATGCAGATGCGGTATGAAACGGGAATAAACATACCTGCATTTGTCCAATAGAAACTCTCGTTTGCAACTGTGGGGCTAATGATTACACCCTAGATCAGCTAGATGCAGGCAAGATTTTGCAAGGCAAATCACCATGATTCCTCAAATTTCTCTCAACCTGTGCACATTGTACACTTTTATTCATAGGCTATGTTGTTGTAACCTCATGATGGGTATAGGGAAAATGTGAGTATCATGTAGTAGCCTAAACCTATTGACATTGCATTGAACTGGGTGAATGAAATATGAATGAGAGTCATCTAATATGCTGTAATATAAATCAAATCAAATGTACTTATAAAGCCCTTCTTACATCAGCTGATATCTCAAAGTGCGGTCCAGAAACCCAGCCTAAAACCCCAAACAGCAAGCAATGCAGGTGTAGAAGCAACAAGGGCATGCTCATAAAAATAAATAATTGTCCTTAAACGGCATCAGCCGCCACTGATCTGTAGTGATCTGTTTTGTTAGAGCTATAGCCTTTATTCAACATCGAGATGATATACTGAAATGCAGGAGCAGCGTAAGGAGTAGAGAGGGAGGGTGAAAGAATGTTGTTGTTGTCTAACCTAGTGTTTGGCTGTGGCTAGTTGTGACCAGTAGCCCATGTATTTTAGGGCTAAGCTGGTTAGTGACTGGTTGGTGGATGCACTGGAGGCTGAGATACTACTTGACTGGAAATCACTGCCATGAGCAGGACAGAGTGGAAAGGAGGAGAGGAGGAGGAACCCTCAGTCTTCAATGCAGAACATGCTAGTTGTGACCAGTAGCCCCTGTATTTTAGGGGTAGGCTGGTTAGCAAGTGGTTGGTGAGACTGAGATACTACTGGACTGAACCCCCCCCATAATTAGGGCAGAAAAGGGAGAGAAGAAAAGGATGAGAAAACCATTAGTCTTCGTTCCAGCACTCTCTCCTTCCCCAATATCATATCATATAGTCATCATATCCATAATCCTCTCTGGCACAGTTTATAGTGTGCCTACGCAGTCAGACAGACACTCTACGCAGGCTGAGAATACTGTACCAGCACTGAAACATGAGAGGTGTTATGACAGTGGAGATGTTTCAGCTTGCAGCTGTCTGTAGCCTTCTACCTTCTCCTGCTCTTCCTCTGAATCTAATGGTTTGGGTTGTGACATAAAAATAAGAAGGTAAGATTTACTAATTCTGTTTTGATTGGACCCCTGTGCCCTCTGGCCCGACAACAAATTACATTGTCAACATTTCACCAGTTCTTTTTTTTTTTAGGTGCAGTAGGCTGGGTTGTGAAATGAGTCTAAGTGGATTGCACTCAGTTATGTTATTTTAGTCCTAAACCTGGTGTATTTACAGTACATCTGTTCTTCAGCAACAAAGGAAGTGTACTTAGTGTACTTCAGCCCTCAATAGTATATACTTGCATTAATACTTTAGCCCTACAGCTAGTGTACTTACATGTTTTCTTCTGCCCTAGAAGAAGTGTAGTTAGTGTACTTCAGCCCCAGAGGAAGTGTAGTTAGTGTACTTCAGCCCTAGAGGAAGTGTAGTTAGTGTACTTCAGCCCTAGAGGAAGTGTAGTTAGTGTACTTCAGCCCTAGAGGAAGTGTACGTAGTGTATGTCAGCCCTAGAGAGTATATACTTACATCCTGCGCAGCTTCTTGTAGGGAAAGAAGGCACCGGGAGGAACTGACTTGATCCCATTCTGCTCCAGGCGACTAGAGAGAGACAGAGATGGGGAGGAAAGGGAGGGATGGAGAGAAGGAGAGGACGAGACAGACAGACAGAGAGAGGGAGGGATGGAGACAGAGAGAGGAAGAGTTGGAGACAAAAAGAGGGAGAGATGGAGACAAAAAGAGGGAAGAATGAGACAGAGAGAGGAAGAGATAGAGACAGACAGAAGGAGAGAAAAACAGAGAGAGAGAGAGAGAGAGAAAGAAGGAGAAAATCAAGAGGAAGAGAAGGAGACAGAGATATGGAGACAGGGATACAGAGCGATGGAGACAGGGAGAGATGGAGAAAAGAGAGTGAGAGAGAAGGAGACATGGAGAAAAGAGAGATGTAGATACTAGGTAGTAAACCAAAAGAGATCACTATAGAAACAAAGCAGAGTAGTCATACATTATCACAGACCCATGGTAATTGATCAGGTGCTGCCAACTTCCTTTAGAAATGGAGGTACAGGGAGAGACATGGAGGAGCACAGTGGAGGTACAGGGAGAGACATGGAGGAACACAGTGGAGGTAAAGGGAGAGACATGGAGGAACACAGTGGAGGAACAGGGAGAAACATGGAGGAACACAGTGGAGGTACAGGGAGAGACATGGAGGAACACAGTGGAGGTACAGGGAGAGACATGGAGGAACACAGTGGAGGTACAGGGAGAGACATGGAGGAACACACAGACATGGAGGAACACAGTGGAGGTACAGGGAGAGACATGGAGGAACACAGTGGAGGTACAGGGATGGAGACATGGAGGAACACAGTGGAGGAACATGGAGAACACAGGAACACAGTGGAGGTACAGACATGGAGGAACACAGGTACAGGGAGGACAGGAACACAGTGGAGGTACAGGGAGAGACATGGAGGAACACAGTGGAGGTACAGTGGAGGTACAGGGAGAGACATGGAGGAACACAGTGGAGGTACAGGGGAGACATGGAGGAACACAGTGGAGGTACAGGGAGAGACATGGAGGAACACAGTGGAGGTACAGGGAGAGACATGGAGGAACACAGTGGAGGTACAGGGGGAGAGACATGGAGGAACACAGTGGAGGTACAGTGGGGGAGACATGGAGGACATGGATGGAGGAACACAGTGGAGGTACAGGGAGAGACATGGAGGAACACAGTGGAGGAACACAGTGGAGGTACAGACATGGAGGAGACATGGAGGAACACAGTGGAGGTACAGGGAGAGACATGGATGGGAGCACAGTGGAGGTACAGGGATGGAGACATGGATGGAGGAACACAGTGGAGGTACATGGGGAGAGACATGGAGGGAACACAGTGGAGGTACAGGGAGAGACATGGAGGAACACAGTGGAGGTACAGGGAGAGACATGGAGGAGCACAGTGGAGGTACAGGGAGAGACATGGAGGAACACAGTGGAGGAACACAGTGGAGGTACAGGGAGAGACATGGAGGGACACAGTGGAGGACATGGAGGAACACAGTGGAGGTACAGGGAGAGACATGGGGAGAGACATGGAGGAGCACAGTGGAGGTACAGGGATGGAGACATGGAGGAGCACAGTGGAGGTACAGGGAGAGACATGGAGGTACACAGTGGAGGTACAGGGAGAGACATGGAGGAGCACAGTGGAGGTACACAGTGGAGGTACAGGGAGAGGGAGAGACATGGAGGGACACAGTGGAGGTACACAGTGGAGGAACACAGTGGAGGAACAGTACAGGGAGAGACATGGAGGAACACAGTGGAGGTGCAGGGAGAGACATGGAGGAGCACAGTGGAGGTACACAGTGGAGGAACACAGTGGAGGAACACAGTGGAGGTACAGGAGAGACATGGAGGAACACAGTTGGAGGTACAGGGAGAGACATGGAGGAACACAGTGGAGGTGGAGGTACAGGGAGAGACATGGAGGAGCACAGTGGAGGTACAGGGAGAGACATGGAGGAACACAGTGGAGGAACACAGTGGAGGTGTACAGGGAGAGACATGGAGGAACACACAGTGGAGGTGCAGGGAGAGACATGGAGGAACACAGTGGAGGTACAGGGAGAGACATGGAGGAACACAGTGGAGTACAGGGAGAGACATGGAGGACACAGTGGAGGTACAGGGAGAGACATGGAGGAACACAAGGGAGGTACAGGGAGAGACATGGAGGAGGCACAGTGGAGGTACAGTGGAGGGAGAGACATGGAGGATCACAGTGGAGGTACAGGGAGAGACATGGAGGAGCACAGTGGAGGTACAGGGAGTACAGGGAGACATGGAGACATGGAGGAACACAGTGGAGGTACAGGGAGAGACATGGAGGAACACAGTGGAGGTACAGGGAGAGACATGGAGGAGCACAGTGGAGGTACAGGGAGAGACATGGAGGAACACAGTGGAGGAACACAGTGGAGGTGCAGGGAGAGACATGGAGGAACACAGTGGAGGTACAGGGAGAGACATGGAGGAGCACAGTGGAGGTACAGGGAGAGACATGGAGGAACACAGTGGAGGAACACAGTGGAGGTGCAGGGAGAGACATGGAGGAGCACAGTGAAACATGAAGACTGGAGAGAGAACTGTCTGCCCTGTCTGGGTCATATAAGCACTCAGAGTCAGA